>NC_056732.1:1797873212-1797955712 GCF_019279795.1 Protopterus annectens
TACAGCCATCACAGAGATGATAATCAACCACCATGGGGTGATGTTTGGCCAGAGCCAACAGAATCTGCAGGAGTGGACCACCCTGTGGGATGAGCTTGTCTACAGAGTAAACAACTTAGACCACAATGGGCTCACATACAATCAGGTCAGGCATCTGGCAACTGACCTGATATGCCATGCCGGGCAAAGGGCTGCTGCCATGGCCAAGGACTGTTCCACCACAGGTGGGGGTACTGCTTTGCAGGCCCATCTTACACCAACAGAGGAGCTCCTTGCCAACCTTGGGGCAGCCACCACATACGAGCAAAGCCAGCACACACAAGTTGTGGAGGTGGGTGGCACCCAGACAACAGGCAAGGAGCATCCAGGTAAGGACCCAGTGCACACCATTTAATAATGTAGCAGTCATATTGGCTTCTGTAGAGTATCTAGATGCATATGTCAGGTCAAACTGCATTTGTGGGTGGGGTTTTGTAATGCATAGAAGTGCACATCTATGGTGAAAGACAGCAAACTGTGTAGTATCAGAGCTTGTACTGTACATATGCAGAAAAGTAGCATTCATCTTGTACCAATGCCACATGTGAGTCTGCTGACAATACCTCTCCCCCACAACTACATAGGTACCTCTGGTCTGAATGTGGGACAGCAGCCTGAAGCTGGTGAGTATGGTATTGGCCTGTTGTGGCTCACCAATACCCCAGGCATGTTAAGGTCATGCATTTTATCATGCACACAACTGTTACTCTTAGCCATATTGTGAAATGTACATATTCACTTGTGGTGGGGTTAACTGGATTGCATCAGAGTGGTTATCACAGGGGCCTATTTGCAGGACGTGTAAGATATCTGTAGTATACCTCACAACCTGTCAGTGAGAGAAATCTGGACAAAGACTGACAAAATAGGGGGACAAAAGGACAAAACTAGGGATATATTTGAAAAGTAGTCTTATGCAGTGCAAATAAAAAGTGTACACATCCCTGTTAAAATGTCAGGTATTTGTGACATACAAATATGAGACCACAGTAAAATATTTCACAACTCTTCCCACCTTTACTGTGACCTATAACCTTTACAATTCAATTGATAAACAAACAAACCTGTTAGGGGAACATATATGAAAAATACAACATGTACAATAAGCTAGATGCATAAGCATGCACAGCCTGAAGCTAATACTTTGTTGAAGCACCTTTTGATGTAATTAAAGCATTACATCTTCTTGAGTACACACCTGCCATCAATTACAGTGACTCTCTTTAATAATAAATAACGATCAGCTCTCCCACTAGGCTTTTCCATACATTTAGCCAGTTGCCTGCTACAGCAACAGTTATGGTTCACAGAGAGGTTATAAAACTTCAAAGGGATCTCATTGTGGAAAGGTATTAGTGAGGAGAATGGTACAAAAACATTTCCACAGCATTGCATATACCATGGAACATGGTGAAGACAGCCATAAAAAGGTGAAAAAAATATGGGACAACAGTGACATTGCAAAGAAGCGGACATCCCTCCAAATTTGATGAGAAGACAAGACCAAAACTGGTCAGGGAAGCTGCCAGGGGACCTACAGCAACACTAAAGGAGTTGCAGGGAACTCTTGCAAGTGCGGGTTGTGTACTACATGTGACAACAATTTCCCATATTCTCCATATGTCTTGCATATAGGGTAGGGTTGGAAGATGGAAGCATTTTCTCACACTGAACAACATCCAGGCCTGGCTAACTTCTGAAAAACAATACACCAAGTCTCCCAAAAGCATGTGGGAAAATGTGTCATGGTCTAATGAGACCAAGGTTGAACTTTTTGGCCACAATTCTGAAAGGTTTGTTTGGCACAATAACAACACTGCACATCACCAAAAGAACACCATCCCCACTGTGAAGCATGGTGATGGCAGTGTCCTGCTTTGGGGTTGCTGTTCATAAGCTGGAACTGGGGCTTTAGCCAAGTTGGAGGGGATTATGAACAGTTCTAAATACCAGTCTGTTTTGGCCCAAATTCTTCAGGTGTCTGCTAGATGGCTGTAGATGGAGAGAAATTCCACCTTTCCACATGACAATGACCCAAACCATACACCCAAATCAACAAAAGAATGGCTTCACCAGAAGACATTCAACATTCTTGACTGGCCCAGCCAGAGCCCACACCTACATACAATTGAAAATCTGTGGGGTGACCTGAAGAGGGCTGTGCACAAGAGATGCCCTCATAATCTGACAGAGTTGAAGGGCTTTTGCAAGGGAGAGTGTGCGAATATTGCCAAATCAGGAAGTGCCATGCTGATAGATACTTTCCCAAGAGGACTGAATGCTGTAATTAAATTAAAAGGTGCTTTAACAAAGTATTAGTTTAAGGGTGTGCACACTCATGCAACCAGCCTATTGTATGTATTTCATTTAATATATGTTACTTCTAACCGATGTGTATGCTCTTCAATTGGATTGCACAGGTTGTAGGTCACATTAAAGGTGGGACATGTTATGACATGATTTCTGTGGTCTCATGTTATATATCACAAAAACCTTGCATGTTAACAGGGTTGTGTACAGTTATTATATCCAATGTAAGCTTAGAAATTTGTTACAGTTACCGGCTTTGTTTTAACATACATTTACTGCAGGTTATGAAGTGTGCAACGCAAATTATGTAATTAATTAGTGGCGCCAATCCACAGATCATCCCAGTAATGTATCAGACAAACAAAGGATTTATGAGGAACAGACCAGAAATATGAGTCATACATTTAGACATTCAGCAAAACTCTTTACAGTTGAGAGGTATGTTCTGTAGGAGTTGCCACTGTGCTATACAGGTGAACAGCATTAATGTGCACATGGGTGCAGTGTGTGCTAGCTGAAGACCCATCAACTACTAACACTACTCACCCTTATAGAGTACAACGCCCCTTTTGGTATGTACCTCACAAGACATCTACAACAACTGGAAAGACCACAGAAATACCTCACAAAGTGGATTACTGGCCTCAAACAGATGCCCTACGCAGACCATCTCAAAAAACTACAGCTTTACTCCATCACATATCACCTACACAGGGGTGATCTCTGCCTAACATATAAAGCTATGTCAAACCCAGAGCTATTGGACATGCTCCACTTAAAGAAATCCCAATCCCTCCGAGCTACATGCTCTAGGGACCTAAACCTTGTCACCACAATAAACAGAACATGCTGGAGGGATAGATTCCTGTCCCAGACACTTCCCATACTCTGGAACAGACTACCTATCTATGTCAAACAGAGCTCCTCATTAACACTCTTCAAGAAAAATCATGATGATTGGATGGGAAATTCACCCCAGGGATCACTTCTGCAGCTCTGCTCAACAGGGGCAAAGGAAAATAATTTTCTTGGGTGGCGAAAGCCAGGCTACATTTTTTGGCTAGGCTTATATAGGCCCTAGGGCCAATAGCCTAGTACCTACCTATGAACCTATGAACATATCCCAGAGGTGTATATTAATACTAACATTAAGTGGAAAGGGCTGTACTGCATGATGTTGACGGCCTGTCTACAGTGTGTATGTTGTGGTCTGACTGTGTTGTGAATGTCACCTGTTGGCTATTGTGAGGTCTATGTAATGTCTTTGTGCCACCTCAACTGCATGTGTGTGTGTGTGTGTGTGTGTGTGAGTGTGTGTGTGTGTGTGTGAGTGTGTGTGTGTGCGTGTGTGCGTGTGTGTGTGTGTGTGTGTGTGTGTGTGTGTGTGTGTGTGTGTGTGTGTGTGTGTGTGTGTGTGTGTGTGTGTGTGTCTGTGTGTGTGTGTATATATACCAGCAAACCTTATAGCGCAGGTATTAATTTACATATGTTGTCTTCCCCTCACAGGTGGACATGGTGGCCGTGGTCCATCCCGCTCAGAATCTGATGTCAGTGTCTGTGCAGACTCGGACCATGATGGTGGTCCTAGTGAGGCACAGGTGGGGATGTCAGAGGCTGAATCTGTTCCATCGGTTGGCATCCCACAGTTTTCCACAATGTCCTCGCACACAGTCACAATGCCCACACATACTCCTTCCCCAGCAGCCACAGATAATGCACAGTTTATGGGTGGTGGCATGGAACAGGCTAGTGTGGGGACTATGGCAAGTGTGAATGTAGACACTAGCCATAGCCAGAGTGTAGGTGAGGTCCCACATAGGCGGATGGACAGCGGTGCTCGAAGGAGGACTGCTGCTCGTTGAGCCGCTGTCACAAGTACCGCAGCAGGTGTCACCAGACACATGTTTCAGGCTGTCATGGATGCACAGACACATAGTGAATGCAACACCAGACAAATATTCTTACATGCCGACAGACATGACCTTGTTGAGGCCACTTCAAAATACTGAGGTCATGAATAGACAGTGGGGTGAGACCTTGGCAATCTTCGACTGTGGAATGTCTGTGCTGCAGCGTGTGATGGGAGATGGGCATCAGTCACATAGATGTAGGTCAGCACCAACATCAGCTGAGAGTCTATGTGGCCATGCGCTTTCACACACCCATAGTGGCAGTCCCAGCAGCAGTACAGAAGGGTGGGTGCTATCCACACCACAATAGAGCAGGCCATGAGCACATGGTCCTGGCAGGTCTCATCAGGAACATGGATCCAGTAGATAGCAGTCAGCATCGGGAAGTAGTACTGCATCTAGTCTTGGGCCTGGTGGTGCCAGTGAGACCCCTGGCAGGACCAGTTCATGTTTCCGTGGCCAGAGACGGTGAACTGTACACCCTGCCATATGGTCCACAGCTGTCCAACATACCCCTGTGTAGGGCAGTGACATGGCGTGACTGTGTGCATACAAGCAAACACACATCACCATCACAGCCAGGTCACCTCCAGACACACACACATACCACCTCTGCATGGCCCATTCATAGAACACCCATCCAAACACACACACATGATGTCAACTGTATGGTCCAGCGTAGGCCTCTGGCAAACCCACACAACACCCTGTGCATATGATGATACCTGTGCCAAATCCCTGTCATCCATATCACAGATTCAGGGACATGCTAATATGGTTCTGATGCACAGGGTGAATTAAGTACAGTTAAGCTATGTAATGCTGTGCAAGGTGTTATTTCAGAGTGTGTGTACCTTTTCACCCATGATGCATTATTGGCATTAGTAACACTGACTGAATATAGTCTCACATGCTGCATTCTGTTTGTGTTCTAGGTGTCTGTGTGTCAGCAGGATGTGGCCCTGCAGACATTGCCAATGAGGGGTATGGCAGAGTGGTAACACATAGATCGTGTCAGAGCTGAGGTACAGCTGTATAAATACACATTTACCAGGTCTGTGTAACAATTATTGCATGTGCCACAGAGCTTATAGGGCTGAGGGGTGTATACAGGTAAGTCTATGGTGGTTGACATCAGCAGCCTTTGTAAAGTGGACCTTGGGACGTGTACTGTGAGTACCATGGCCTAAAAATGTAAAACCCACCCCCCAATGGATATAGTTTTCACTTAAACACATACACAGGACACAGTTCTCATACACACACACACACACACACACACACACACACACACACATACACATTTGCCAGGACTGAGATTAGAACCCCTACATGTCTAGTTATTGCTAATTCAGTGTTATGCATTTATCGCATGTGCCACAGAGCTTATAGTGTGAAAAATGTCCCACAGTTCTTCTAAGGTAAACAACATCACCAGCACCTGTAAAGTATGACAATGGGTAGTGTACTAGGAGAGTGAGGCCTCAAAATGCTGTATCCTACAAATATACACACTTACACACAAACATTTGCCAGGATTCAGAGTAGAACCCCTACCTATGTAGTCATTGGTGTTATAGTGTTATGCAGTTACCACATGGACCATGGCGCTTGTAGAGTGAATAGTGTCCCAAGGTACCTATTTAGTGAATAACCAGCCCTTGTAAAGTATGGCAATAGTAGGTGTACTGGGTGAGAAGGGTTTCAAACTACTTTCACCCACATGGTTACTCACTCACAAACACTTTTATACACACTAATGCACACACAAACACATTTGCCAGAACTGAGATCCATAGGTTCATAGGTTCATAGGAGTGTACTAGGCAAATGGCCATGGAGTCTTTACAAGCCTAGTCCATAGGATTACCCTGGCATCGTGCCACCTGATGATAGTCTCCAGTGTGTCTAATGAGTATAGCCACTGGAGTGATCCCCAGGATGGGATTTCTATTCCCCATCCACTCATCCAGATTTCACTTGTAGAGGGCCAGTGAGGTGCTCTGCTTGACATGTATGTGAAGTCTATTCCATAGAATGGTCAGCCTCTGGGTTATGGACCTGTCCCTCCGGTCTGTTCTGTTGATTATGGAAATGGGGTTGAGGTCTATGGGGCATGTGGTGCAGACAGATTGGGTTCTTTATATGTAGCATTCCTGACAGAGCTGGGTCAGACATGGCTTTGTAAGTCAAGCAGAAATCGCCACTAAGTAGCCAATATGAAACAGAGAATGGTTGGAGTTATTGGAGTCTGTCCATATAGGACAAGTGTTTAAAGCCTAGGATCCTCTTTTTGAGGTACTTTTGCAGCCTCTCCAGTTGTTGCAGGTGTCCAGTGAGGTACATGCCAAATGGGCCATTGTACCCATTGATTGGCCTAATGACGGGAGAGTAGAGGGGAGACAATATGACCTCTTACTTCTGGGATGCAACACCCTTAATAATGAGATGTGCCACACAGAAGGACTTTTTGAACACAGTGGCACTGTGGTGGTCAACAGAGAGCTTGCTGTTAACCTATAACGACTTCAGTTTTCAGTGGACTGCCATCAATGTGGTGATTCATGGAAACTATGTTGTTCCCAAATGGTATGTCGACACATTTTCTGGCATTGAGCTAAAGTCCAGAGTTCTGACACCAGTCATAGGTCTCAGTGAGGCCTTTCTGCAGGATGTCAACACCACGTTGGGAGGTAATAATCGCACCCACCCTGCAGTCATCTGCAAACATTCTCAGCCAGAGTCCCTTCGTGTTGGGCTGGACTTCAGAGAGGTAGATACCGAACACGAGGGGACCCAAGACCAAACCCTGTGGGACTCCACTCATGACTGATCAGCAGTCTGACATAGAGTCCACTGCTTTCACACCATGGGTTCTATCTGTAAGCCATTTTGCAAGCCATCTAGTGATATAGGGGTTGATGCCTAGCTAAGTGTGTTTGTTTATGATTCCTGAGTGGGGAATGGTATCCAAGGATTAGAAGATCTGTCTAGCTTGTTATTTATTCCATATTGTTACATAGTTATTGCACATGGCACAGAGGTTATAGGACTGCAGAGTGTCTACAGCTACCTCTACAGTGGATGACAACAGTGGGTCTTGTAAAGTGGACATTGGGACATGTACTGTGTGGACCACAGCAAAAAATTGCAAAAGCCACCCCCCAATGGATATGGTTCTTACCCAAACACCCCCACCCCCACAGGATACTGTTCTCATATGCACACACACACACACACACACACACACACACACACACACACACACACACACTTGTCAGGACTGCCAAAGAAGCTGAAAAGCAAGGTGTAAAAGACAGTGGTGTGACCAATACTACTGTATAGTACAGAAACCTGGGCAGTAAAGGCAGAACAGTTGAAGAAGCTAGAGGTGATGGAAATGAAGTGCCTAAGAAAGGTGGTAGGATGCACACTGTGGGACAGACGAAGAAATTAGGACATAAGAGCAGAAGCCAAAGTAGCTCCAATTGCAGAAAAGATCAAAGAGAACAGATTACAGTGGTCTGGGCACATGTGAAGTAAAGCAGAAGGCAATCTGGTGAGGAAGATTTGGGATAGACAGGAAGGAAGTAAGAGGAAGCAAAGACATCCAACAAAGAGTTGGATGGATTGTGTGAAAGAATATCTGCGACAATCAGGCATGAGTGTTGAAGAAGGCAGGAGTGTGGCACTGAATCGAGAGAGTTGGCAACAGTTAACATGATACCCTGACCCCATGTAGAAAAAAAATGGGAAAAAGGGGGCTGATAATGATGATTAGAACTCTTACCTATCTAGTTATTGCTAATACAGTATTATGCATTTATCACATGCACCACAGAGCTTATAGGGTGAAGGGTGTCCAAAGGTACTTCTAAGGTGAGGAACATCACCAGCCCTTCTAAAGTATGGCAATGGGTGATGTACTGGGGAAGAGAGGTCACAAAATACTTTAACCTACACATATACACACTTACACACACAAATACACTCACACACACATTTGCCAGGACTGAGATTAGAACCTCTACCTAACTAGTCGTTTGTACTGTAGTGTTACACAATTATCACACGTGCCACAGAAGTTGTATGGATATGGGCTTCCCAAAGTTATTTCTAAAGTGACTAACATCAGCAGGACTGCTAAAGTAGGGCAATGGGAAGTGTACAGGGTGTGAATGGATTCAAAATCTTTAACCTACAGACACACACACTTTTACATTTGCTAGGACTGAGATTAGAACCGCTACCTAACTAGTTATTTGTACTATTGTGTTATGCAGTTATCGCACATGCCACAGAGATTATAAGGCAAAGGCCAGTCCAACAGTATTTCTACAATGAATGCCATCAGCAGATCTTGTGAAGTAGGGCAATGGAAGGTTACTGGGTGGGAATGGACTAAAACACTTATTCCTACAAACCCCCCCACAACCAGTTACATATGACAGGACTGTGATTAGAACCCCTACCTATCTAGTTATTTGTATAATAGTATTACACAGTTATCACACGTGCTACAGAGCTTACAAGACTGAAGCTAGTCTAAAGGTACTTGTATGGTGAATGACATTAGCAGATCTTGTAAAGTAGAGAAATGGGAAGTTTACTGGGTGGGTAAGGCATCATAATACTTAGACCTACAGGGACACACACACACAAAGGTAGGTGATGTTATATTCCAACCTCCACCTCAGTACCATCAGACAACGTATCTAATCTTCATACTGGCACATGCCAGTGGTTACAACTGGTATGCAACTGTCTGCAGCAGGACATCACTCTATGCCATTCAGGGTATCCCTGTGTATGACTCACTTTGTGTGTGTGACTTCCTGTGTGTCTCATTCTATCACTATACACCCCATGTCTATGTGTGTGTATGCTTATCATATTGTAATATGTTGCTTATATATATGTGTGTATATCACACGCAACAGATGCAGATATACCACATATGTGCCACCTACAGCTGGCTGTGGGTAATTCTGTCTGATGGGTGTGTGTAGAGACAGTTCGGTTTACATAGCTGTGTGTATGCAAAGACATTTGCGTAATACAGAGATATATAGTCCAATGCGGTTTCAGACATGGGCTTTACTTTCTAAGTGTAAGAACATGCTCAACCTTCTATAGTAAGTGTGGGACTCCATTCCAGGGATAGTTGTACTCCAGTCTGGGATGTTGTATGCTACAGACATACCTTGCAACCTGTTTGTGCATGGTATCTGCAGCTAGACTGCCAATATGGGGAAACAATGGGCCAAACATAGGGGTGGTGGTGTAACTATTGCTCTTATCAATGTATGAGTTGCTTGAGTTACAGGGTTTGTTTTAGCAGACATTTTCTGACATATGTAATGTTTGACACTGTACTGTATTGTGTCATTACCTACTGACAGATATAATTGGATCATCACAGTTATTTACAAGAGAAATACAAGATGGATGATGCACAGATCTATATAATGAGGTAAAGGTTGGACATTCTTGCACAATCCGGCCAGTTGGGAGGTGTGGCTACAGCTGATTGACTGATGAAGCTGTGTAAACTGTCCAGCACCTTGGTGATATACTGGCTGGGGATCTCCTGGTTGTGCAGTATTCTTCTTACCTGAAAAGTCATATCATGGTGTGGCCATACCTGTCAACTGTACAGATTCTCACAGATTATTCAGATTCATGCCACATATATCTGGTCGGTTCCCCTAACATTGTGGTTTTCTAGCACATTTGTTGCAAGTCACTCAGGGTTGCAGTCAGGGAATAATAACAGAACCTTAGAGTTTCAGACTTCACACCCTTCATGACATCCATGCTACTACACACCCTCTCTGTTATTCTATCAACCTTCTAACATTATGAGAGCAATATTTCAAATGTGTCCCTATAGTTGGGCCTTTATCCCACCATTATGTATGGCTTTGTCCAGATTTCTTCCTCTATGACTCTGAGAGGTATGCTACTAGCATTTAACGGCATGGCCTTACATTTGCATTTTGTTGCCTGTGTTTTGTTGGTAGTATGGACCACATGACATTCCCTACAAAGGCACTATGGGTGAGGCATGGGCCTTTTCCAGAGGCCTGTAGGCCATGTGAGACTGATGCAGGCCATCTGTAGCAAGGCAGTGTGTTCTGTCAGTCATATGTTCCCAGGCTGCCAGGCAATGGAGCCCCCTGGGGTGACAGTGGTAAGTGACAGACCACACTGCTGTGCTACTAGGCACCATGCCTCTCTACATATGTGAGCTAGACATCTGGAGAAAGGCATGAGTAACTGGGTGACAAAGGCCTAAATATACGGACCATTGTAACTATTGGCCTTACAGACCTGGAAGGGTGATACAATAACAGATTTTGCATTAGCATGCATTTCTCTAGAAGGTATGAAGTCTGAGACACTACAATCCATCATTATTTTCTGACTTTACACTTTCGTGGTTTGCCAGTGATTTGCCAGACAACCACTATTTCAGAATAAAGACACCATAAATATGATGCAAACCTCTGTACATTCTGCAAAAGGTCTGTAAAGTTGGGAGGTATGGTAGGCACTGTGTAGGTTACTCCAACCTGTGTAATGTTCATATGTGTGACCCCTGTACATGACCTGTCCAACTTCCCAGCAGTAATGGATATTGACATCTGGACAGTGTGTACAACTCCCACTGTAGGTGTAGCTGACATGCAAAATAGTTGGCACTGCATTTCATGGAATGTGGCCCTGTCTACCACAGTACTCTACCTAGGCCACTAGGACACAATAGCCATGAAAAGTTGCTGGCCACATCCTGACAGTATTCCCCAGACATATGCATAGCTCATTGACCCCTGCATATTGTGGACATGCAACAAGTTATCATGTTGATTGGGACAGCCCTGGCAATGTGTGCTCTGCTGCTCTTACCCTACAAACGTGCATGTTACTGCATTTCTATGGGAATATGGGTGTGGGGGAGGGGGGCACACCTGTCAACAGTACACATTTGCACAGAATGTGCTGATATTGGCTTTACATTTTAGTTCCATTTAGCATAATATTGTGCCCTGTCTTAGAGAATAGAGGCATATCACTACAGACCACATGTAATTGTAATGGCATACAGATGAGTTACAGACTTCTTATCCTTCAGAGCCTTACTGCAAATGCTAGGCCTGCTGTGCTATTACTGTGTAAGTTTGTAAGGGGGGTATTTCATCATTGTTGCCATTTGTGGGCCTTTGCCATACATTCCTTTATGGTTTTATATGACTGACTTGATTTTGCTTCTAACACTTTGCACCTCTGGTGGCTGGCTCATTCATCTCATCCTTGCTGCACTGTTGCTACGGTCCAAGGTTCATTCTCTCAGCCTCCATTTTTCTATTGTGTGACCTTGAGCAAGCCACTTAACCAGAAAATGTTTAGGGGCAATTGTGAAATTGGCCTAGGCTCCTCAGTTGCCTTCAAAATGACAAGTGTTTATGAACCTTATGAAATATTACAATCAGTTAGCAAGTTTTATACTTGTTCAGAGAATGCATGTTGATGCAAAACCTGTTCTATTAACTTTTTAAATGAATTAGAGTAATATTAAAAATTGTCCTTGATTTGGTCCTTTGCATTTTCCCATTATTTTTGGCTTTTTCTAGAATTCTTGAGTAAAGACATTCAGAGGTATGATTATGAAAGGGGATGATGGCCAAACCTGGAAGAAGTAAGAACAGTACCAAAGAAAATTAAGTCAGGGATAGCAGCATGTTCATATGAGGTCACAGCAGATATAATGAAGATTTTGGGACCCCTTTTTAAGCACAATATGGATAACTGGATGGGAAATAGAAAATACATCCCTAGGATTCCACCCCTGCCCCTGCTGGACAGGGACATCAGGTGCTGATTTGTCTATGCATGGGCTAAACTCTTGGCTAGGCTTATAAGGGCCTCAGGGCCAATAGCCTAGTAACGTCCTATGATCCTATGATCCTATGATCCTATGACCCGCTAGGTTAGTCTGAGGGGTGAGTATGGGATCCCACAGTGACATCCACGCATGTGATGTATGACCCCCCCCCTTAGTTGCCCCCCCCCCCACATATACTGCAGTGGGATTTGTCACCTGACTTGAATGATACTGCATAGTGTGGGGAAGCCAGTATTATGCAGACATTTCCTGGTGTCCCACATAGCTGTCAGTTGTCTGCTACTATCCCAGTAGGCCACCCCATTCCCTTACATGCATGCAGCATTACCATATATATGCTACCAGAACATACTACGCCAGTCATTTATTGTTAAGAAGACTGACTTACCTTGTGCCTGCAGCAGCTCTGATGATGGTGCTTGAGAGCTGCCTGTGTTGGATGCACACAGTACACTGCCTATATATGTTAAGTTACAGGTAATGTGACATGGGTGTCACCCATTTTACTGTGTGTGCCAGTCAGAGAGAGGTGTCAGTCCCTGGGTCCCTACAGTGTCAGTGTGTGTGCTATGCATTGCCTCTTTGCCAAGGCCTGGGCATACTGGGCACACCTCTGTCTGCCTACAGAAGCAGGCTCAGGGGTGTCCTCTTCTCAGCCCCTCTGTGCCTGTGGAGACCCTGGCAATGGTGGGGGGCTGTGTGGCCCTTCCCTGTGCTGTTCCTGCTGCAGCTGTTTCTGCAGGATCATATTGTGTAGCATGGCACATACTATGAACATGTGTGAACATGCAGTGGGAGACTACTGCAAGGCTCTACCAGATATGTCAAGGCAGCGGAACCGTGACTTGAGCATCCCAGACACATGCTCTATAATGATCCTGGTTTGTGCGTGTGCCTCATTATGGCATTCTTGAGTGGGTGTGTGTGCGCTTCTGATGGGTGTCATCATCCATGGCTCCAGTGCATACCCATTATCCCCCACCAGATGGCCATACGGGATGTCCTTACTGGCAAATGCCTGGTACAGCTGTGACGAATGCCAGATGTGGGAGTCATGGTAACTTCCAGGGCTATCAGCACACACATTCATGATAATGTCCTGGGCATTGCACACAACCTTGCAGTTGATGGAGGGGAAGCCCTTGTGGTTTATGTAGACCCTACCCTGTTCACCAGGTGGTGCTTTGATGTGGATGTACGTGCAGTCTATTGCACCCAGTACCTCCAGGTATTCTGCTACATGGTGGAAGAGACGCATATTGCTGGTCCTCTCCTCATGGGTGTTGGGGAAGTAAATGTGCTCACCAGCATGTGGTAGCATGGCATCCAGGAACTGGTGGAGTGCCTTGAATGCAGTTGCCTGTGAGACCCCCATGATGTCCCCAGTAGGTCTTTGGAAATTACCTGTAGCTAGTATTCTTAAGGCTACACATACTTTGGTATCCACTGGGATGGGTTCCCCTCTGTTGGCTCTGGGTCTGAGTTGAGGCCGGCACGGGTCGATGATTTGCTGAAGTATGCCTCTGTCCACCCTGTAGCGCTCTACTATCTCCAGATTATGTAGACCCTGGTAAGTTACCCTGGATCTAAACACTCTTCTCCTCCTCCTCGGTCTGTGGCAGTTGTCAGCATTATCCTCCTCACCTCCCTCAGCCTCTAGCACATACTGATGGATCAAAGAATAGCAGCCCCTAGCATTTTTGGTTAAAATTCCCCTGCATGTGTACACCAGTGGTGCAGAGTTTGTGGGAAAAAACAGACTGGAAGGTGTTTGCATAGTTTATACTGTTGTGCTGAAAATGCTTCCTGTATGATTAGCTGACTATGATGCATTCCACCTGTCAGCTATGTTATTTGTACTTGATTGCTTTTATTCTGCTATTTGCCTTTTTTTCCTTTTTTTTACCTTCAAATTTCTGTCCCTTTTAAGCCCCAACGCGAGTAGTGCAAACCCGGTGCCCAAATGTAAACAGTCTTGCTATTTCCGTTTTTTTTTTTTAGACCCGGTGTGCACCGCACTTACCCATTTAGCTAAAGTAAACACTTTTAGGCAAAAATGGCCATCCCCTGGACATGAACACATTTTTTATTTCATGGAATATGTCAATACAGCCTCAGATACACACACCCTTGCTTAACTGTGCTTAGCTAAGCTCAAATGTGAGACGTGGAACTTCAATGTGCTTACACACCCCCTTTTCATGTCAGCCTCTTCTCCTGCTTATACCAATGCCTTATAGCTCCTACATGGTTAAGTGTAGTTTGGCACTTGTCTTCTTTTTGTGATTCAGTAAATTTCCCTCATTGGCATAACCCACTGCCTTACTCCCTAGTTACAGCATTACACCAGAGCCTTTCCCCTTAGCAACCACTGTTCCCTGCTGTTGTTTTGATTCTGCATGCCATAGACTATAATGGCAAAATTCAGATTCCACTTAAAATTGCCTTATCACAGTTCACTTTTTATTTTCGGCACAATTGCGTTTGTGCGTCGCTGCCCTATGCTTAAACGGCTGAAATTGGGCAAAAAAATAAACTTTGATTTTTATAATTTTGCAACACTTTTCCATGCCAATGGCCATATATTTGGTCATTGGCATGCCTAAGGTTATAATACATGCTTTAGTTTGAGCTGTCATGCCTCAGTTTTGATTTTCGCAGAAATGTATTCGGCTAATAGCCGAATACTTTTCTGCATGCTACACTATTCTACCATGGATGCCTGCCTGCTTACCGGATCACTAATTGACCTCATTTGCATGGTTTTTACCAGAAAATGAGGTCATTAGCATAATCCAGTCATGTCTGTGGAAGAATAGTGTTAGCAGGCTCGTGCACGTCCCCAGGCTTGTTTACTGGATCGCTCGGCGGCCATATTCCGTGCAGGAATGGCTGCACTATTCCTGCACGGACTTTTTAGTTTGTTGAATCCCGGGGTACATTTAGCTGCCTGTAATTCATCTGGCATATTAACCTATTAGTTACTCATCTTTTTTATCTAAAAAGTAAACTGCTGTTTATACAATATAATTTAAAATAAGTACACAATCCATCTCTAAAGCAACCTCTGCCTAATCCTTACGATTCTCTCATCTCATCCTCTGACTTCCCTCCAGTGGTGCAGGTGCCTGGACTGCTGCAATCCCCTGTACCTGGGACTGCCTGACACAGAACCTAACTGTTTGAAACTGGTCCAAAACTCTACTGCCCAGTTACTTACTGGGGTGTCTGCACCATCTATCACATCAGTACCCTGGAGTCTACATTGGCTCCCTGTTAAACAGCAGATTATGTTTAAAGTTCTTACGTTAATTATTTTGCCCTATTGGCTTGGACCTGCCCCGGTCTGTAATATGAAAAGATCTATAAGGCATCATATGTTGTTTTAACCAGCATTTCTTGTAAGTTAATAAACTGCCTTTTACATTTCATAATCAGAAGTCTCCCCATTTTTAAATCAACACTCTGCACTGGCCAAGTTGATCGCTGTACTCATTCAGTCAGTGGCTGCTTCTAAAGTCCTCTATTATTTGTACATTTGTTTATCAAGGTCCTTATGTTTCAGTGTACTACTAGGTTAGTTAAGTGAGATTCTGAAGAAGTCCACGATTGAGTGGAGGAAAGCGCTTAATCGCTACGCAACTGTGATATTGTTTTTATCCAACTGCACAGGATTATTGGTGATTTATGTTTTTTTAGTTCTGCTGGTTGTGTTTCAATAAAGGGTGTATTATAGCTTCGCTGGTCCTGGCGTATTTCTCTTGGGTTACGTGTTTTGGATTAGTTAAGTGAAAGCCTAACACTTGTCAGTTTTTAGTACTCTCCAAAAGACTTAGAATTAGCCTATAGCCATTGAGTATGTTTTGACAACTTTGGAATTTGCAGTGTTTTAGTTATTTCATTAAATTCCTTTTCTGTTCATTGTTAACTTAAGGGAGCGGGCTTCCCATCCCTGTTAAACAGAGCTCCTCCTTATCTCTGTTTAAGCATAAGTTGGACTTAGGAATGGGTAATGAGAAATTCACCCCTGATCAGGCTCTTATTTCTTTGATGGAGAGAGACAGTCAGTAAATCACCCCCTATAAATCAAATATAAATCTAATTTGTGGGTCACATTTCAGTTGTATGGCTAGGCTTTTAAGTGACCTAGAAGTTGTTAGCCTAGTATACACCTATGAACCTATAAACCAATAATATTTTAATTTAATGTAGTGTTTCATCTGTGATACATTCATTATTTTATAAATATTTAACTTACACATGTTTGCTGCTCCTGTACAGTGCTTAGTTACATGTACTATAAGAAAGCTGAAATTGAACTTGCCTGTGGACCTAACTGCATTACAGCAAGCTGCAGTTATCTAACCCTGCTTGTAATAGGAATGTTTCTGATTTGTGATAGAATCTTGCAGCCGTAAGCTGATTACAGTCATAGTTAAATATTTAAACAGCCTTGGTGCCCTGGCATTTGCATACAATCCATTTACTCCTAGCTCCTTTCTTCCTTTATTCCTACTTTTTAACTGGAGCACTTGGGACTCTAGTTAAGTGATTTTTATTTACCTTACTGTAGTCTGCAAGCAAACTATGGGGGGGGGGGGGGGCTCCAAACTTATATATGGGTGGCACAGTGGTGCAGTTGTTAGACTTGTTACCTCACAGAAAGAGGTTCTCCGGTTTGATTCTCAGCTGGAGTACCTTCTGTGCCAAGTCTGCATGTCCTCCTTGCATTTGCGTGGGTTTCCTCTGGGTGCTCCAGTTTCCGCCCACATTCCAAAGACATGCATCTGGAGTGTTTTTCCCCCAGGCCTCTGCTGAAAATGGGCTCTGTTCCAGTCTGACTTTCCTAGTAAACAGATGTTAAATTAATAATATATACTACCTCCAAAGTTGCACCAAATCAAAGAATGAAGACATCTAACTGCCAGCATGCACACAGAAATTGCACAGACAGTGACTTCATATGGAAAATAACAATCAGTGCTCATTGGCTTTTTGTGTTTTGGGCAATTAATGCTGAAGGAATTTCACCTCAGCCACCTAGAGATATACCTTATGGCAAATACTGCTGTACACCCTTAAAGGAACTATTCCAAAATAGTCACACAACAGCAGCAGTCTCAGTTTTAAGGTCTTCCAGTGATCAGTAGCACTTCTGTTTTGCTTCTGATGAGAGAATGTGCAAAGGGACATTGATTCTTAGCAGTACGTATCTGCAGTGAAATAATCAGGTAGGCAGGTGTTAGCCAACAGATGAATCACTACTATTCATCATTGTTGGCAAACCTCTTTCTACCTTTTCACTATACTGTTCAGTTAGCTACCAAGTTTACTTAACAGTCACCAGGAAAGCAGACTTAAATGCATAAGGCCCATTAAGTCTGCTTCTACAGAGGGAAATATTATAGTTGTAGATGACATAGATGACACTATACAGCAGGTTGATTGTAAATAAGCTGTGTGTGCGTGTGTGTGTGTGTGTGTGTGTGTGTGTGTGTGTGTGTGTGTGTGTGTGTGTGTGTGTGTGTGTGTGTGTGTGTGTGTGTGTGTGTGTGTGTGTATGTGTGTCAGGATTAGTAATGTCACAAGTGCCCTAAGCTCCTTTAAACCAGACTGATATGACAATGGCCCACTGATGGCCATGTGAGAGTGAATGAGCTGAGGCACTCCATCAAGTGGAACATGTAGACGGGCATGATGAAACTTACTATGCTGGTGTTGGAGGTAGCAAAGTCTTGAATAATATCTTATCTACAGCAAGAGATATGTCTAGATACCAAGACAAGAAAACTGGCTTTATCAATTGGTTACGTAGCCTTTGCCATTCAAAGTGGGTCCAGTATGTGTCAGCCTGGGATGAGATGGTAGGTGAGACTTCCAGTTTTGTCATGGATGACTTACACCTCTCATACCAGGGCTTTATCATACTGTCTAAAGTCTTTGCTGCCACCATAGTGCTACTTTAGGCAGAGTATCTCTTTTGGGCAGTCCTACATAGCAAGGTCAAACTCAAATTTGGAAAACATGAAGGAGGCACTACTAAATGCTAGGAGTCTAAATAGAAATATACTAGAACTTGAGGCCCTTTTTAAACCCAAACACATTCGCATTTGCTACTGCGACATATTTTCAATGCAATGACTCTCCTTCTATACTAGCGGCTAGCACCTATCATACCTTCAGACTTGGGGTGACTGTGCAGGAGTATCTAAATTTGTCAGAAACACTGTCACCTTACATCAAATTACCTGCAACCCTAACTTGGAGCTCTGAGAGACCCAAGAAACCATTAACAAATCTAATTATTATTTGATTGCTAGCGACAGATCCCCATCAGTCTCCTCCAAGTATCATGGAAATTATCTCAACACCATTGAGGGGGTTAGATATCAAACCAGATACTGCCTTGCTAAGGGACTTCAATTACCCATGCATTGACTGGCACACTTATACCTCTAGCAATGGGCATGGTCATATTTTTTCTAAACCTTACTAATGTCAAATTATTGGTGCAAATTGTTAAACTGCCAATTAGACAGTCTAATACCCTTAACATGGTCCTTACTAACCTAGCCCCTGCCTGTACCTCACCCATGTCTCCTTAAGTTTGATTATGTCTGACCTTAAATCAGCCATCTTTTCTGTCAGGCCTAGTGATACCACCCCACCATCAGATGAGACCATCTTTAGAAGAATCTCCAGGATAAACCCATTTCAGCTTGTAATAGACTTAGATACAGTTCTTAACCATCCCCCCATAAATGTACCTGACAGAGATAGCTGCTGCATTCACCCCTGACTTTTACTAGCACCTAAACTCAACCATCCTCCCATAAATGGACCTAACAGACATAACTGCTGCATTTGCCCCTGACTTCTACTAGCATCTATAAAGCTGTTTAGAAAAGTCAGAAACCACCGGTTATAAGTATGTTGGTAAATTTCAGAATAATATTCTTTGGTGAAACTCCTGTATTAAGAAAATGCAAAACAAAAGAAGGGAAACATTGAAAAGTTATAAGTAATCCCCACTCTCCACATAAAGACTGCATTGAAACATGCCAATGAGAATTTAACAGGGTTATTAGAAAGTGCAAATTGAAGTATGAAGTTAATGGAACTAAAGGTACCAAATAAAACTGCAACCCTGTCTTCAGATGGGTCAGGAAACTAGGGAGTAATGCACTGAGCTTATAATTAATGCTGTCATACATGCTTATCAGAGAAATTTAATGTTAATTTTACCCTACGTACCAACATTTTACCCTGCTGTACATGAATGTTTATTTAGTTTCCAATGAAATCACTTTGGAACAAATCCCAGACTCTAGTCAAATGATAAAATAATATTTGCATGGGGCCAGACAACATAGCAGGCTGTACTCATTTGTCTTATAGGGCAGCATTTCAGATACTTATTTATAGTAAAGAAAGCAGCATTCATTTACTATAAAAATACATAAATGAATAAGCAAATAAATAATGGAAAAGCACCTCTACCAGGAAAGTGAGAGAGGTACCTTAGGGAAGAAGTCTGGCAGATTTGGCCATTCAGTTTAATGGCCTACTACTCACTTGGCCCATGCTTTACCTAGACAAAGAATCAGTTAGATCATGGGTGGAACAGAGCAAAAGTAAGACATATTCAGCACAGAGTCCAGCATGAAAAGAAAGTTCAAAAATAGTATTTGGCAAGTATTTTTTTTGTTAGAGGTAGTCAACCACATCTTTTGGATGGCTGGGGTTGGCTAGACTTCAGCTCTTCCTTATTTTGTAAAATATGCCTGATTTTGCTTGCCCTGCCACTGATTTCAGCATAATATTTAAGTTTCATGACTTTTGCCTCATACTTTGACTTGTCCCATGTGAAATATTTGGTTTTCCGGCAAATCATTGAGTGCAGAATCACAAAATAATGACAGACATTTAAGTTTCAGACTTCATATACTTCAAAAGTGCATTGTAATGCAAAACCTGTTATTCTATCAACTTTCTAAGTTTATAAGAACAATATTTATCATCTGTTAGTGATTTGGGCCTTTATCCGTCCATTATTTTTGACTTTATATTTTTCCTTAATAAATCATTGAGAATTACAGTCAGTTAAAAATATCAGACATACAAGTTCTGTGCTTCTTTTTCCAAAGAAATGGTTTGTTGATGAAAAAGCTGTTGTTTCATTAACTAAATGAATAAGAGTAATGATAATGCTGACCTGTCTGTGGAGAATATGACTAATGGTTGTTCTCTGATCATTACTCTGTCTTTGCAGGATTACTGTGATTTGTGTGAAGGAACTTGGAATATATTAATATATGACTACTGTCTCCATGGTTGTTATTTATGTCTATAACATGGTTGTTATTTAACGACTCTCCCATCCTGGCTGTCCCATAGTGTGGTAGTGTGTTTAGCTGACCAGGTCCCTGCAAACCAAAAATTAAAGGACTTTGCTAACCCCAGTCAGCTTTGAAGACCACCCACTCCCTTTAAGAGTGTTGTTCCTTCAGTGGAATTCCTATCCAACAACAGTGCAGTTAATGAACAATGTCCCTGCCACCAAGCAATTAAAGGACTTTGCTAACCCCAGTCAGCTTTGAAGACCGCCCACTCCCTTTAAGAGTTTTGTTCCTTCAGTGGAATTCCTATCCAGCAACAGTGCAGTAAATGAACAATGTATGTTACACTGTGTAATCACTAAGCCTAACATTCTATACCCATTTGATGTTACTTATTACTGGGTGCCTACTTTGTGCCTTATTAAAATATTGCCCCTGGTCAGCTACATCATTCCCTGTCTACCCCCACCCCACTACCCCTGCTATCTCTAGTCTTTAAGTCATTCACCTCCCACATAGCCTATGTGAAGACTGGTAGAGATGGGTAAAGGCTGCCAGCCTAGCCAGATAGAATTGTGCAGATAATTCTATCATTTGTAAATATGAATGTTGAACTACAAGCTTGTTTGTTTGAATGAAAGCATATGCTGTGAAGTGTTGAACTTAAAACAATGTGGCAACATTACCCTCTGCTGTAAAGAAAGCTAAGTCAAGCATTTCTTGTTGGTCCTTTGAAATTAAAATTATTTCATCACTGCCTTTGATGTTTACAAGTTGGCTCCAGTCCGGCTAGATAAAGGCTTCCTGCCTATTGTTTTAAGGCTAAAGTTAATGACCAGAATTTACATGTGGAATGTCCTTTATTGCTCTAAGTGTAAAATAATGTAAATGCAGTTTCTGTCAGCCTGGGAACACCAGGTAAGTGTGAAATGATGTAATGTTTCAATTTAAACAGTGAGAACCAGAGATTATTAAGCATTTTTGTCTGGACTATCCAACTCAGCACTCTGCCTGTGTCTTAAGTAAGTTATCTTAGAAGTGTGTTTTCTTGTAGAAATAGCTAGGACTATAAAGATTAGACTGTTTTTCTGTGATGTCAGAACTGTACTATTGATTTATTTTAAGTATTTCTGTGTGATCTCTGAACTCTTTTGATTAGCACTGACTGTGTAGTAGAAAGTATTGTCTTGTGGTTTTAACTATTTATTATTAAATATTTTAAAAAACTTTCAACTGTGGCTGGTTTGTGTAGAGATAAGTTAAGGTCTAGATTGCACTGCATATTTATAGAGTTTATTGTACAAAACCACTCTAATAAGCCTTGACTGATTAGTCACACTTACCAATTGAATAATAATGTTGCACGGTAATAATTGGGCACCCTTTTAAGGGCCTTTGGGTAGCTGATAATATTAGCTGGTCGGTATCAGTAATTACTACCGTGTAGTCTGGGTAAAAGGGGCACAGCTGGAGAACCTGTGCCAGCCTTCCCCAGAAGTGTCTGTGTGGTTGTGTAAACTCTTATCTCAAAGTGTGTGTGTGTCAGCTACTTGGGCAGGGACACAAAGCATTGGTTGGACAGAGAGTATGCTGGAGATTTTAGCTTGCCCAGCTAGGCTGAGATCTGGACCCTATAGCTGTGCCAGTGGGGAGTCTTATTGGGGACCTGGGGAGCAAGGGAGCGACCAGTCCTGGACTGACTGTGATCTCTGTGTGCTCTTAAGGGAAATTGCACTTTACTGTGTGTATTTGTTATCCTTTCTCTCATATGAGACGCCCTCTCTGGTGTAGTGGTGAGGATTGAGGCTCCTTGATTTCTGGACCAGGGCACAGGTGTGACAGCCTACACCTATCCACTTTTTCTGTTAGCTCTTTCCCTCCACTCTAGTGTGTCCTACTGATACAGTCCCTCATATCTCTGCCTACCACCTGTTTGTTTCCTCCCTCTGACATCTCTCTCCCATATAGAATCCCTCTGGCCTCTTTCTCCCACATAGAAACTCTACTCTCATCTCTCCCTACCATAGTTTCTCTCATTCACCTTCCTAGCCTTGCTCCCAGCCTAGCGACTGTCAGTTCCTCTGCTTAGATTTGTGCAAAACCTAAGACAGAAAAAGGAATCTCTGACATTAATCAAGATATTCTGTCTCCCATGCTGAAGTATCCGACCTCCTCACTGATAGTTTTTTTTGTTCTTTTTTTCTTCTCATTTGCTACACCTTTGGGAAGGTGCTCCACCACCTACTGGCACTGCCTAAGTCACTTATCCTAGCTTTAGACCCAGTATGTCACTATCTTTCTCCCATAATGCATTGCATATGTTAAAAGACACACTTAGGCTTTGGCGCCATCTCTCTCCCATCCTGGCTGCCCCATAGTGCGGTGGTGTGTTTAGCTGACCAGGTTAACCATTGACTAGATTTAAGCTGTTTTCTAAATTGATGATGTTATGAATATTGCAACTGTGTTCTGCCCTCACTTGCCAATTGGCCAAATAGCCGGGTCTATATTATATATTCGAAGTTACAAAACTTCAAATCCCATATTTTCGACAACATATGATCGAAGTTTGAAACTTCAAATATATAATAAAACATAAAAAAAAAAATAAAACTTACCTTAACATTTCGAGCAGGGAGGCAAGCCCCTCTGTACCCCCAACATCCCCCCTACTTAAATATACCAACTCTGAGATCGCATTTCAGTGCAGAAAAAGGAAATTCACACATTCTGCATCGTAAGGCATTGTTACATTTAACCACTGAACTTTACAAAGTTCGATCATATGGTGTCGACCATATGACATTCGAACTTTGAAAAATTTGTTCATGTAATAGGAACCCAAATAGCCATTCCAACATCACTATACATCTGCTCTTTGGCTTCATTGGCATTTTTCCCTGCAACAGCGTATCTAACAATGTTTTAAACGGAGATATGCACTGTTTAGGCTTTTGCAAACTATACTTTTGATTTGTTTTACTGTTATCTGTGACCTTTACTATACTGTGTCCTGTTATTGTGGTTTTTGATGCTTTGAGCTGTTGGTGAAGACTGGAACTTGCCAATCATCCGAATAATCATCCCTGCATAGCACAAAGTGGGCTCATGGCCTGTATGGCATTTTTACTGTAACTGCTTATATTATAAAGGTGTGATCTAACTTAGTAAGGTATAAGCTATTGTGTACTGTGTTTTTGGCTTGTTTTGCTGGTAGATGTATTTTGCGAATATACTGTGCCCTATTGTTGACTTTTCTGATGGTGTGAGCTGTTTGTAAAGACTGTAACATTTGTGTCCGTTATAAGGCTGTGTAGAATAACTGCATTAGTGTCTTCATCTAAGCGATTGCATTTCAATTGCGAAGCAGTTGCACATGGAGGGTATCTTGCTTGCAGATTAACCATTGGGTAGCAACAGTATGTAGTCGCTAAGACCATACAGCCTCTATATATTTTTCTGTGACTATTTTCAGCATTGTTATACCAGCTACACCTCCTTTCTTAGACAGTGTTATCCCGTCTTTACTGAATTGCAGGTTGTGTCTACTGCTACCTATACTACTGCATATAAGGTTTATATTGGTGAGAACTCCTAGACAGCATTGCTAATTGTTATATAAACTGTATTTTACTCCCTACTCTGTGAACTTTTTATTTTAACCAATCTCTAATCTCCACCATCCTGCTTGCCTTTTTCTCTTCTGCTCTAAACTAACACTTCCCTCCTACTCCTCTCATTTCTCTGTCCCTACATGACCCCTGTTCTAAGCCAACATTTCTTTCCTACTCCTTCATTTCTCCTTCTTAATCACATCCCCACATAGCCTTATTCCTTTATTATACCTTGCCCTCACTACTACCTTCATTCAGCTAAACCCTGCTATTATTCACCTCATACTTATCCTCTCTCACTCTCTTTGTTTTTCAGGTCCCTTCCACCAAACAATTAAAGGACTTTGCTAACCCCAGTCAGCTTTGAAGATTGCCCACTCCCTTTAAGAGTGTTTTTCCTTCAGTGGAATTCCTATCCAGCAACAGTGCAGTAAATGAACAACGTATGATCTGATATTGTTAATCCTCGTTCATTCCTTACGAATGGGTATCGGTTCTGACCTCTGAACCGAGCCAGCCATTTTCCAAGCTCGCATCAGCTGCAAACTCTCGAGCTAAACTCTTACCCATAATCCCCCTCTCCCTGTTACTTCAGATTTTGTTTTCCGCCTTGCGATTTGGTCGTGTCAAGCTGCTTATCTTGAGCTAAGTATAGTTATTTGTTGTCAGAATAGTCATTTATATAACTTTTTCTGTCAGAAAAGTTTCTATTTTGTTGTCTCTTACCGTATCACATCTAGCGACCATAATTTCTTGAGTTTTTTCTTCTCTTTTCTCTGCACTTTTTACTGCAAGCTATTTCTCCCCTTACCATCGTTGGTAATCTTCCCTTTTTTTCATACCTTCGGGTATTCTTTTGTACCATTACTGGTACCCTTTCTACTATCTCTTTTTTCTATCATGGCAGATAAGAAAGGTAGTCTGGGTTTTAAAAGGTGTTCTGATTGTGGACACAAATTACCTACATCTGATGCACACTCTTTGTGCGTTTATTGTTTGGGGGCGTCCCATTTATCTGTGGACCCGCCCTGTGCTGTCTGTGAAAATCTTTCTAACAGAACCTTGTTAGAAAGGAAAAACAAGTTGTTGCTGAAGGGACTTCTTAAATCTCCCCTTTCAGAGGCTGTTTCTGGGTTGGAGGCCTCAACCCCTCCTAGAGCCCATAAGAAAATTTTGGATGTTCCTACTAAGGTCAAGTCTTTGCCTTCATCTCCGGCTGGGGACTCCCACCAACCAAAACCTAAAAAGGCTAAAGTTTCCGCTCTGGAGCTCACTCAGTCAGCCCCAGTGCTTTCGGTGCCTAGACTTTTGGCACTGAGGCCTTCAGCTCCATTAGTGATCTCGGCTCCGTCTTCTCCTGCAGCCTTCACTATATCGGCACCGAGGGGCTCCTTGGTTTAGACTATTACTACTACTGTATCGGCACTGACCACTCAGTCAGTGCAGAACTTGACCATGTCAGCTCCGACATCTTACTTGGAACCAATGCCTCTATTGTTGGCTCCAATTTTTTCAATTCCAGCTTCTGTACTGACAACCACTTCGGCACCTATCCTTGTGTCGGTGCAGACCGTGACCTTGGCACCGATGACTTCTTCGGTGCAGACACCCATAGTCCAGTCTCTCTCGGCACCGTTGTTCTCAGTGCGGACTGGTGAGTTGGGCACCGAGTTTGCCTCTTCTGTGGACAGGCCTGTTTCTCCCTCAGTCTCCGTGAGGTCCACTAGAAGCCTTTCTGAACATGATGTGTTGCGTCTTGTGGATCAAGTGCTCTTGGCCAGAGGTATCCCAGCCCCCAGTACCTATCCTTCCTTGGGAGGTGATCACCAATTTCCAAAGACCCCTTCTTATTCTCCTCCTTCATTGCCTTTGAAGTCCATAGATATAGCACAGTCTTCCCCCTCTGCGGTTCCCTTTATGGATCTCACTAAGGAACCACAATTGCCTTCATGGCAAGAAAGTTTTGCTACGACCCAGGATGACAGTTGTGACATGCGTAATTTGTTGCTCCACAGCCATCTGGGTACGCCAAGTCAGCAGGCTGAGCTACTTAGGGGAAGGGTGACCCCTGTCTTGAACATTCACTCCTCTTCAGGTGGACCAGCCTTCCAACTGATGGAGAAGGCTTTCGCTACTGCTGGCGATACTGGACTGTCTATCCCCCTGCCCTCCCCTGGTACACTGGTTTCACAAGTCACACCTAGTGGACACCGGGTGCAAGGGCCTCAGGACATGTTCCCACAGGAAACCCCTTTTCTGCTGTCTTCCTCAGCTTCTCCCACTGAGGAAGTCCACCGGAAAAGTTTGTGTAAGAGGAAGCACATGGACTCCACAGAGGAGTCCCTCTCTGAAGACACAGACTTTGATGAGGGGGAAGGATCCCCTTGGTCACCCTCTGAGGTATCCTTCAGTGATATCCTCAAAATCCTTAAACAGAGAGGTGACTGACAGTCCTCTAATCTGACCTCTGAGGAGTCTGTGTTCTTGCAGGCTTTTTGTGCCTAGCCCCCTACCTCCTGGGTTACTCCACCTGCCGATGAACTTGTCTGGCTCATCGTGCAGTGTGCTTGGAAGGCTCCTGACACCATCGAAGCTATTCCCCAGAGGCCAGATAAGATTTTGTCCCCTCCTGCTATGGATCCCCATTGGTCAAAAGGTCTTCCTGTGCATGCTTTGGTGGTGGCGGCCGCAACAAAAAAGGATCTGGCAGAAGAAGAAAGCCAGACTGTCCATCCACCTAACAAAGAGTCCCAGGCCCTGGACAGGATAGGGAAGCACACCTTTGCATCAGCGACCTTTACTATCAGGTCCCTGAATTATATGGCACAATTTACCAGGATTCAAAGGGATCTGATTTCTGAGCTCTCTGAAACCTTGGCTGGTGCTGTGTCTGATGAGGTCCGTGACAAAGTGGACTCTCAGCTAGCCACCATTGAGTCAATATCTAACTCCTCTATGTGACTGATATCTCACGCATCAGAAGGAGTAGCTAGAGTGGTGGGTTCAGCTGCAGTCTTGAGATGACATGCCTGGATGTGCTTGTGCAATTTCGCAGACCCCTTTAAGGCTTCCTTTCTTAACGCTGCCATTGAGGCCTCTTCATTGTTTGGACCCAACGTTAAAAGCACAATGGCCAGATGTGAACAGAACAGTAAGACCCTTTCTGCTGTAGGTGTCCATTATTCTTCCTCTCAATGTGCTTTCTCTCAAAACCAAAAGAGTGGGAAGATATGGTTCAAGAAATCTCAGGGTCCTTTCCGTAACTCACAGGCCGAGTTCTCCCCTAGAGCCAGAGGGGGAAACTCACAGGGAAGATGCTCCTTTTGGAGCAGAGGGGGGTCTGTGTAACCAGGGCTCCAGGGACTCTTTCCCTGGCCAATCCTACCAGTGCTTCTGAAGAGCGGCCCAACTCCTTTCCTCTGGAGGTGGTTGGGGGTCATTCCTCCTTGTACCCTTCTGCCTGGCTAACCATCACCACCGATTCTTGGGTACTAAGGATTATAACCAGAGGTTATCATATCCCCTTTGATATTTGCCCTGTCCCTTCAAAAAACCTTCCCGACATTCCACCCAATCAAAGGGAAGAAGCAGCACTAGAGATAGAAAAGCTGCTAAGAAAGACAGTCATCCAAATAGTCCCTCCAGACCAGATAGGATCCAGATTCTACTCAAGACTATTTTTGGTGCAAAGAAAACCGGGGACTGCAGACCAATTTTGGATCTCAGTGTACTGAACAAGTTTGTGAGAGTACAAAAATTCTGGATGGTCACAATACAGTCTATCCTCCCACTTTTGGAAAAAGATGATTGGATGTGCTCGATAAATCTTCAAGATGCGTACTACCACATAAAAGTGGACAGGCCATCAAGAAGATTTCTGCACTTCCATGCAGTAGTCAGTCACTACCAGTTCAGAGTACTGCCCTTCAGACTCTCTACAGCCCCCAGAATGTTCACAAAGTGCATGGTAGTCGTCACAGCTCACTTGTGACTTAAAGGATTCCAGGTGTTTCCATACCTAGACAACTGGCTCATTTCCACCCCCAATGGACATCTACTGGAAGAAGCCCTGGCATACTCTCTCCTTGCTGCACAAAGATTAGGCATAACCATAAACTGGCAAAAATCCAATCTCACCCCATCTCAGTCGACAGAATTCATAGGGGTTATCTTGGACACAAAGAACTGCAGATCTGCCATTCCAGAGCACAGAATTTTAAGGATAAAGCAACAACTGATTCCAATCCTTTCAAGGGAGAAATCCACAGCTCACTCTGTCCTACAGATGTTGGGTGTCATGGCAGCCTCCATCACCATTGTCCCCCTGGCCAGGTTTCATATGAGGCTTCTACAATGGCTACTGCTCACCCAGTGGTATCCTTTTCAGCATCCTCTTTCAGCCAAGATTCGAGTAACCCACAGGTGCAAACAGGATTTAAATTGGTGGATGACACACAATCTGTCACAATGGTCTCGCCCCTACTCCCCCCAGCAATCCAAAGCCACAGTAACCACAGACGCCTCCCTGATGGGGTGGGGGGGCTATGTCAGGGACAGACAGTCCAAGGCACTTGATCCGAACTGGAGGCCCATCTGCACATAAATGTTCTAGAGCTGAGGGCGGTGTTTCTGGTGTTGCAAGCATTCCATCCCCTGCTGCCATCTGGGACAATTGTGATTCAATCAGACAACATGGCAGTGGTCTGGTACATCAACAGGCAAGGTGGAACCAAATCTTACCCCCTTTGTCGAGAGGTCATGAGGATATGGCAATGGGCGATGGCTACCAACCATTTTCTTCTAGCAAATCACATTCTCGGGAGTTCCAACATGATAGCAGACAGACTCAGCAGGTGCATTCTGCAACCTCATGAGTGGTCCCTGAATCCCTTGATAGCAATGGAGATCTTCCACCGCTGGGGCCGTCCTTGCTGCGACATCTTTGCATCCCCGACCAACTACAAATGCAGCAACTACTTTGTCCTGATTCCCCTTCCGGGACAGTCATCCAGGGATGCTCTAGTCCACGATTGGCCCTCGGGTCTTCTTTATGCATTCCCACCTTTTCCCCTCATTCCCCAGTTTCTGAAGAAAGCTCATCAGTTGAAGAGCAAGGTGATCCTCATAGCACCATATTGGCTTCATCAGATTTGGTTCCCCTTTCTTTAGCCTCACCTACTAGATCGACCATGGATTCTCAATCCAACCCCGGAGTTGATCTCACATCCACAGAACCTGATTCATCCCAACTTGAACAGCCTGAGGCTTACAGCGTGCCTACTCCAATTCCCTTGATTGCCAGGCAGAATGATTTTTCTTTCCTTGCACGTGACATCCTCATTGCATCTCATAAGTCTTCCACTAGAATTATTTATCTAAGCAAGTGGAAAAGATTTACCTGTTGGCTGAAAGATAAACAAGTAGATCCCTTCTCAGCACCAGTGTTGCTAATACTAGATAATCTGGCCGACCTTTTCCAATCAGGTCTATCGGCCTTGACTATTAAGAGTTCATTTGGCTGCAATTTCTAATTTCCATAAGGGTGTCCAAGATTCCTCTCTTATGTCTCACAAATTGTGCAAGACCTTCATAAAAGGTGTGAATCATCTGAAGCCACCTTTTAGAGAACCTATTCAAACATGGGATCTATCATTAGTTCTACAAGCTCTGACAATGCCACCCTTTGAACCAGCTTCTTCTTGTGACCTCAAGCATTTGTCATGGAAAACCTTGTTTTTGGTCACCATTACTTCTGCCGGATGTACCTCTGAGCTTCAAGCTTTATGTATCAAGAGTCCATACTTGATTTTTCATAGAGATAGAGTGTCATTGAGAACTAATCCTTCATTTCTGCCAAAAGTGATATCTGAAATGTCTATTAATCAAACCATTGACTTGCCAGTTTTCTTTCTCAATCATTCAAACAGAGGAGTGTATTGCCTACATGCCCTAGATATCCACAGGCAAATCCATTTTTACTTAAACAGGTCTAGGTCCTTTCGTAAATCTGACCAGTTATTTTTGGCCTTTTCTGGACCTAGATTAGGATCTGCTGTTGCTAAGTCACATTAGCTAGATGGTTGAAGGACTGTGTGACCTTCATTTATACACAACATAATATCTGATTGCCTACTACCATGAAAGCTCATTCAACAAGGTCGGTGGCAGCTCCTGCTGCCTTCCATGCCAGAGCTTCTTTACATGACATCTGTGCAGCTGCAACTTGGGCTACATCTCATACCTTCATCAATCATTACAAATTGGATTTGGCCTCCAGGGGAAGAGCATCTTTTGGTTCTATGGTGCTCAGGAATGTCCTTTCATGAGAGCCTCCCAGGAATAGAGGTAGCTGGGGACTCTGTCCCATGTGTAAGGAATGAATGAGGATTAACAATATCAGATAAAGAAGTTATGTCTTACCATAACGTTCCATCTGTATTGTTGATCCTTGTTCAGTCATTACGACCCTCCTTCCTTCCCCCTCCTGTGGCTTCTAGTGGATCTCACCATCCGGTTCTCTTAGGTCATTTGACCAGAGGTAGCCTCTACCTTCTTTTGACTTGCAAACTCAATCTGAGGTAACAGGGAGAGGGGGATTATGGGTAAGAGTTTAGCTCAAGAGTTTTAGCTGACGCGAGCTTGGAAAATGGCCAGCTCGGTTCCAAGGTCGGAACTGATACCCATGCGTAATGACTGAACGAGGATAAATAATACAGATGGAATGTTATGGTAAGACATAACTTCTTTTTACACTGTGTAATCACTAACCCTAACATTCTATACCCATTTGATGTTAATCACTGTGTGCCTTCTGTGTGCCTCATTAAAGTACTGCCCCTGGTCAGCTACAGCACTCCCTGTGTACCCCCACTCACTACCCCTGCTATCTCTAGTCCTTAAGTCATTCACCTCCCACATAGCCTACACCCATCCACTTTTTCTGTTAGTTCTTTCCCTCTACTATAGTGTCTCCTACTGATACAGTCCCTCATATCTCTGCCTACCACCTGTTTGTTTCCTCCCTCTGACCTCTCTCTCCCATATAGAATCCCTCTGGCCTCTTTCTCCCACATAGAAACTCTACTTTCATCTTTCCCTACCATAAGTCTCTCTCATTCACCTTCTTAGCCTTGCTCCCAGCCTAGTGACTGTCAGTTCCTCTGCTTAGATTTGTGCAAAACCTAAGACAGAAACAGGAATCTCTGACATTAATCAAGACATTCTCCCTCCCATGCTGAAGTATCCGACCTCCTCACTGATTGTTTTTTTTTAGGTTTATAGGTAGGTAGGTAGGTACTAGGCTATCAGCCCTAGGGCCTATACAACCCAGCCAAAAATATACCCTGACTTTTACCACCCAAGAAAATTATTATTTTTGTTCTTTTTTCTTCTCATTTGCTACACCTTCATGAAGGTGCTACCTCACTCTGTTCACCCTCGCTAACACTCGGGCTCACTTCACTTTTCTACCCTACCCCCATTCCCACACACCCCCACTTCAATTACATTTATAGTTATAGACCACACCCCTCAACACAACTCACTCCCATTTATCCAATCAGTCCTCACCAATCATCCTCCACACTGGAACACTCCACCATACCCTATTCAACTCCTGTCCTGTATAGTTACTGATACCACTCCTACGCTCACCCAACTCCTCCTGCAGCTCAACAATGCCCTATACACATCACACCCAGCTACTAAAAGTATTCTTTTTTTCATTAACTATCTTCTCTATCCTCCTACTATCCATCCTTTCCTCCTACCACACGCAACTTAATATCACCTCCTCACCATCTTGGCAAACAGACTCCTCAACCAGTCCCATAAAAGTAGGGCATTTCCCTATATCACCCTATGTCCTTACCTGCACTCAACCTTTTTCCCCCTGTATAATACTCTTAAATGCCAAACTAGCCCTCCATTCTCCCATAAACAAGTTAAGATAATACACAAACTAAGCAAACTCTATCTATACCTACTCCAAAAACTGGCTTGCTGTGGGGACATTCACCCTAATCCAGGGCCCAACAAATCTAACAAAAGAAACTTAAAACAGCCAAATCCTCTATATCTAAGACCAACCTCATCTCTCCTCCTTTTAAACATTAATGTTAGAAGTATTCTTAACAAAACACAGGACCTTCATGCCCTACTAGCTGTATATAAGCCAGATGTCATAGTATTAACAGAAACTTGGCTCAAACCTGAGCATCACAACAATTAAATTACTTCCCCTGGCTACAATATTATACATAGAGACAGAACAGGTAAAAAGGGAGCAGGTGTTGCAATACTATTCCAAAACCACCTCTCTATTGAACAATTTGAGTGTACTTCCCAAGACGTCAAAGACATAAAACTAATACTAGCCAAATTAAAACTTAACTCCAACAAACAAATAATTATTGCAGGTGGCTATATCCCACCAGGTAATAATACTGCCATACTGGAAAGCTTACTAAACTGGATGTCATCCTCCCTTCCACAAGAAACAATACTATTAGGTGACTTTAACATTGACTGGACTGACTGCTCAAGCCAAAATCCCACCACCTATATTAACCTCCATGGGTTTAACCAAATTATAACTGCCCCCACAAGAACTGACAAAACCTCCAAACGCCAGTCCATCTTAGACTGGATTCTGCTACCAGACCCCACATTGGCTCAACAATCAGGCTGTCTTCCTGACAGTCTGAGTGACCATCAATCAACTTACCTAATTAGGAACCGATCCCACCACAATAAACAACCCATCCTCAGAGTAGTACGTAACAAAAAGAAAAAATGAGCACTGCCAAACCAGTAAAGTTAAACAAAGGTGCCCGATAAGATAAAGAACTCGACTCCAACTCCAATTGCCAAGCGACAGTTTATTTGAAATATTTGATTCTGCTGAATGTAATAATTATTTATAACAATTTCAAATACATGTTTGTACATTTTAAAAAAGAAAATTCACTGGTTGAAATTAATGTTAAACTGGTCTTAACCTAGGAGACATAGTAAAATGTGTTTATTACTGCCATCCAGTGGCTTAGTTGAAAATTGTCAGGGATTCAAATCTCTGCTGCTCTTATTTTTAATATTGGGGTCAGGGAGATGTGCTCATTTAATCCTGGTAATCTTGTGGCCTCTAAACTGATCTGCCACCATAGTTCTCTATAACACAACCATTCTTCCCATAAACCCCCTCTCAATTCCTTCTTGACATGTTCTAGCACAAAAAAATGAAATATTTCAAATAAACTGTTTATTATGCTTATTAGTCGAATGATTTTAAGTATTTGATATAATTTATATTGAAATCTCATATGTCATGTGAATGTAGCAATTTGATTCGATGTTATGAAATGCACAGAACCTGATAGGTTTCTTTTTAAATGAGAAAGTATTTAAGGTTTTTTTAAATTTTGTTTTATTGTATCTGATGAAGTCCTGATTGGTGTATGGACGAAAACGCATGGTAGTGGAAAGAGCGTTTATTCTAGTATTTGCGTTCAACTGCTTTGGTATTTTGTCTGGATCAATAAATCGCTTGGCAATTGGAGTTGGAGTCGAGTTCTTTATCTTATCGGGCACCTTTGTTTAACTTTACGTAACAAAAAGACCTTCAGAACTAATGACCTAATCAATTCACTAAAATGCTGCAAATGGGACTCCCTTGAAACAACTACCTCTAGATGAGGCTGTGCAGCACTTTAACTCAACCTTCCTAAGCATCTTAAACTGTCATGCACCCACCAGAACCATTAGAATCAAAACTAACTACACCCCATGGCTAACAAAAGATACTAAAACAATAATGAAAGAAAGGGACAAAGCCTGGTTACAATTTCACAAACACAAATACTTACATGAGAGAGAATTATCTTGAACTCTGCAACAAAGCTAAAAAACTGATAAAATTTGACAAAACTAATTACCATAAAACCAAGCAAGAAAAATATGCTCACAACTCTCAGAAATTCTGGGCCACAATAAATAGTTTGCTGCACCCAGGAAAATCCTCCACTCTTACCCCTGTATTACCAAACAACCATGACAACATACCCACCCAATTTAACAAATACTTTACTGAAACAGTCCAAGCCCTACCCAATACCCACAACACTAGCAGCCCCTACCTACAGAGACCCCTACTTATTTCAGTTTAACAAACAACTCCTCCAGTTGCACTCAGTCCCCACTAAGACAATTGCTAAACTCCTCAAAAAACTGAAACCAACCACTCTGGCAGCTGACAATCTACCAGCGGACTTCCTTCAAATAACAGCTGACTCTAGAGCCTATCGCATTTCCATTCTCATAAATAGGTCAATATCTGAATGCAATGTACCTCACTCCTGGAAAATATCACATAGTATACCACTGAAAAAAGGAGGTAAGTCCCTTGAGCTTACCAACTATCACCCTATTGCAATTCTATCACCTTTATCAAAATATTAGAGATAGTTATTCATTCCCAGCTAATGCAGTTTCTTCTACAGAATGACCTGCTGTCCAAATCCCAGCATGGGTTCAGACCCTCCCATAGTATTACCACAGCACTACTCTCATTTACCAACATTGTCAATCACCATAGAAACAATGGACTATTTGTATCCTCAATATTCTTAGACTTATCAAAAGCCTTTGACATGGTCAACCATAATATGATTCTAGAAACTCTATCTTCCCTTAACATAAGCTCCTAACATGGTTCAAGAACTACTTATCAGACCATCAGCAGGCGGTTCTATGGCAAGACCAATTGTCCTCCCTATTTCCAGTAGCCATAGGTGTCCCTCAAGGGTTCATCCTAGGGCCTTTGCTTTTCTCTCTGTTCACTAACCAGATAGCCTCATCCTCACTCTCTGCCTCCGTAGTGCAATATGCAGATGTTACCACTAGTATATGTGCCTCCCCCACCCTACATGAGCTAAAAACCATGACCCAAAACAACTTTTCCTTAGCAGAAGCATGGTTCACTAACATAAAACTTATTTTTAATCCCAAAAAAAAACAAACTCATTCTCTTCAGCCCTGGTAGAGCTCCTTCACTAAATAATGATTGCACCATAGCATCTAAGGATAATAAACAAATCACCCCAACAACACACACACAAAACTATTAGGTGTTGAAATTGACAATAATCTAAATTTTGACATACACCTAGCCCAAACAATTAAGAAAGTTAACAAAAATCTCGGTCTCCTGTACAGGAACAGACAGTTCATCACTAATTCTACCAAGGCCACCTTAGCAAGGACTCATCGCTTATCCATTCTCCTTTATGCCTCCCCCATCTTAACTAACCTTCTCCACACCGAACTAAGCAAAATAGAATCCTGTTACAACAAGACTGACAAGTTTGCTACTGATGCATCTCATAGATCCCATCACTGTCTAGCCCTCAAGCAACTAAATTGGTTTGAGTTACCTCAACTACTCCTACTCAACCAACTCTCAATAGCTCATAAACTCTACTACCTTCCTGATAAAACCCCAGCACTTCATAATCTAATTCACCCCTATACCACCACTAGAACATTAAGATCTAGTTATCAGAACCACATAAAGGTAATCAAACATAAGAATGACACTGGTAAATCCCTCTTTGCCTGCTCCATTGCCAGAACCTGGAATTCACTCACAGGCCACTTAACTGCCACCACCTCTACTTCCCAATTTAAAAACCTTCTCAAAACTCACTACTTAAATAACTGACATTGCTCATGTTACTCCCCAGGTTAAACAATCCCACTGCACTGTTACTAGGGTTTTGCTAAGGATGAAATGGTGGTTCCCCACATCACATATGTTAATGATAATAAAGTAACTCAACTCTCTATATATGGATGTGGCTTACTATCAAATATTTAGATATTGTTAATCTCTGTTATCTATGTATTCGTAATATGTATGACATTGTTTTCTTATATGTGACTATATTGTCTCTTTTCAACTATACTGGTATTTGGTACTTTTCTCCCCGGGCCTCCGCTGAAAATGGACCTGTGTCCAGTCAGACTTTCCCGGTAAACAAATGTAAAATAAATTTAAAAAACACTATGGAGGTGAGAGCTATCTGTAGGAAGTAAGTGACTCTTTAGTTGTTTTCTCTGTTTAAAGAGGCACTGCCTGGTTTGGGGAGTGAACAAGTTGTTCCAGGGTGTTTGCATTGATGAAGTTCAAAAACCTCTGAGTAAGTGAATTATGGGTCATATAAGTTTCTCAGTTTATGGAGGGGTAGCTGAAGTAACCCATACTTATGGTGTTAGGCTGAATGTTAAGATATTTCAGTAGACTTGGATAGGAGGTGTGTTTTTCCAGACTCATATTAGGGGATCTGTAGCTAGCAAGGATACGATAGGGGGTTGCAACTGTGGTTAGTTGGGCATGGAGCAGCTCAAGCGAGTCATATTGTTGGACCAGTCTAACAGTGTACTTGTCCTTTATGAGCACTGAGACACCTTCTCTCTTTGTTTTATCCTTAGTTGACAAGGATTGAAATGTATAAAAGGCATTGTAGCCTTTGATAGCCTGGGTGCTTTCCATGTTTCTGAACCATGGTTCCATGACTGCACATATGTCTGCACTCTACAGGGTAAGGAGTGCTTCCAGGGAGTGCAGTTTTTTTATTTAAACTCTTAGCATTGAGCAGCAGAACATTTAGGTAGTTATGAGTGATTTTTGTTATGTTGGAGGGTTTAACAACTTGGCATGCCCTAAAAAAGACACTATGGGGAATAGATTAAGTTTTTGCAAATATCTAGAAGCTAAGTGGTGAAAAAGTGCAAACTATCTCTGGCAAAGCATCATGGTTTGTCAATCATGTCTCCCCAGGGTGACAGATATCATCTCCTCTTGTAACAACAGAAACTAAGCCAGTTGTTGAAGTCAATCATTTTTTCCTGGTATTGTGGCATCATCATTGGTGAAGGTAGGATGCTAGACAAGGCTAGATTCATACCCACCTGTGACACATATTCAGAGAGCTCCTTCATGTCTTCTTCATATAGTCCAGTGAGGTACATCTTATGTATTTTATATCCCCATGAATTAAGACTGTGTCATGCTGGTGTTTGTGGTTTAAAGACCTAAGTGCATGTGCGATCTAGTACATCCTAGCTCCAGACAGACAACTCATTGTAATCTTCTCTTTGTGTAGCCTGGTAAGGGCAACATCAGTATGTCTTACAATGGAATCCCAATAACTTATGGGCTTGGAAACGGGGATACTATGATTTTCAGAGTTATGTGTTGTGTGAGGTGCTGTCTTTTTTGAGTGTGTGGGGCCACTGAGAGATGCTTTTATGAGGTCATGGAGGTTTGGGTAGATTACAAGTGAGTGCCTCTGCATATGCGGGTCTATGTGTTTGTTCCTTACTGTTGGTAGTGAATGTTTTGGGTGTAATGCTGACAACCAGGTTTGCATTTTTCATGTGTGTATGTGAGAGCTTTGTCTCCAATGACATTGTGGATCTATATCTCTCATATACTGTTTGTCTGTTCAAAAATTAAATGGGTGGCAGTGAAAATGAGGCAGTTACTACACTGCCTCAGGATGCCCATATCCATGAGGCCAGAAACAGAGTTGACAGGGAAGCACCTATCCATTATATCAGATCTGTAGTAGATGGGAAGGAGTAGGGGAGAGTCACTTAAAGGATGGAGTGTAAAGAGACTTGCTGCTTTTATGCCTGATAGCAACAGGTTGTGATATGTTACATGATATTTTTTTTTCAGTTTTATCCCAGTCTGACAAGGATGTACACAGACCATGGCTATTTCTTAGGAGTAGGGCTGTGTACATGTATGACAGCAGCAACTTTAAATATATATATGACTGTGGTCATTTGTGTCTTCATTTTCCATCCCAGTCTAACACCAAAGGGGATGCACAGAAGGTAACTGTATTTATTTTTTTTTTGTGGGGGTAGAGAGGCAGGTACTTTTCTCGGATATGATATATGTATCCTCACAAATATTTGGTTTCAGAGTTTATTATGAAATGCTGTTTTGTCAACTTTGAGCATTAAGCTTTGATTACGATGTATTTTTTTCCTTTAAGAACAAAAAACTACATTTCTTTTGTTAGAATTTTTCTTCAGGCAATCATTTTATCAAAGGGTTGGAAAAAAGCTCTAACATACAATTCATAGCCTCTAGAAATCTAATGGATTCTGGTGGCCAGGCAAACCCCAAGACTCCTAGCTTAATGCAGTTATCTCTTCCAACTGTAGTCTTTTTTGCTTAGGTTCAAAGGTTAATAGGGTCATAGGTGTTTACTAGGCTACTGACCACAATGGCCTTTTTAAGCCTAGCCATGCTTCCCAAATCTCTGACAAGTTCTGATACCCTTGATAAGCGTAAGCAGGGGCTTGGGAGATTAAACCTTTACAAGCAAGGGCTTGGGAAATGAACCATTTGCACGTTGCCTGTGTCCATTAGAGACATAGGTTCCAAGCCAGGGATGAATTTCCTGTTCTCCATCCAATTGTCCAAGTTGCACTTGAATTGGGTTAGGAAGGAACTCTGCTTCACATGGATGGGGAGCCTGTTACAGAGATGGGGTAGTCTCTGAGATACATGCCTGTCTCTCTAGCAGGTCCTACTTATATCATAGACAAAGTTTAAGTCTTTAGAATGGGTAATTCTGATGCTGTTTGTTTTGTGGATATGCAGGAGGTCCATCAGAGTATGGTCTCACAATGACCTGTTTGACTCACATAGATCTCCCCTCAAAAGCCTGTAGGAGACAGAATACAAGGATAGGGCCTTGAGGCAGACTGCATAAGGCATTTTACTTAAGCCCTTTATTCTTTTAGTGAGAAAACTCTGTGGAAGCTCAATTTGTTGGATATGCCTTATTAGGTACATGCCAACAAGGACATTGGACTCAATGATTGGTCTTATGAATGCCAAATGCAGCGGAACAATGACTTCCTTGGACTTAGATGCCAAACCTTTGATGTTATGTTGTCCAATCTCGCCCTACTTCTTGCTGGTTGGGTTCAGAACAGAACTTCAGTTCTGACTCAGCCTAATACAAAAGCTCGAGAGCTTCCCCTGGGTCGAGGCTACCCCCTATCCCATGATGCACCGGGTAAAATACCCAGATTTCATTTGCTGCTCAAGCGATTGGGATGTCTTCTGACTGACTCAATGGCTAAGTAGTATTTTATATGCATTTTCATCAAGTTTTCAGATAAAACCTTTTGCTAGTGTGAGATAAGTTAGAAACCACCGTTTATAGGCTCTAGTGTGTGTTTTTTCCCTTGTGTTCTTGTGAGAGACCCGTTTAAGTTAGAGGGCTCTCGGAGGCCCGTTTAACTTAGAGGGATGTTCCCCTTCCCCGTGTGATTAGTTTATTCTTTTTCTTGATCAGAGAATCCGTTTAAGTTAGAGGATTCCCTTCTAAATAATTTTCTCTAGAATTGTTGGTATTTTTGGTAGTTTATTTAGCTTCAGAGTGTTAAAATAGTTGTTTCTGTCCGTTGGCATTTTTTTCCAGTGAGTTGATTATTCCTTATATAGTGTGCCTGTAGTTAGTAGGCTCCTTTGTGTATTGGAACCATTTCTTCTTACAATATTTCAAAATTTTTTACAGTTTAAAAGTGTGTTAGGCTAGTTAAAATGTATTGCTATCTTTGCTGTATATTTGCTGTTTGACAATGTCAAAAGATAAGGACAAGGACCCAAAAGAACCCAAGCAATCAGGGTTTAAAAAATGTAGTAAGTTGTTAGAAAAATATGTACTTAAACATATATGTAGTGCTAGTTTAGAAACAGTATAATATGTAATGCATTTGATTCTATTTAACAATATGGCAGTAGAAATGATCTTGCATGTAATTGCTTGAAGCTTAGCTGCAGTGTGGTTAACCTCTGACCCTGGCAGTAGCCAGCTCAGCAGGCTTATGTCTTTCAGCAATTATTATCTGCTGGGTTAGAGAGAAATAAATATGTATGCATGTATATCTTTCTCCCTTCCACCGAGGAGGATGGCCTTGTGAGCTCTATCGAAGATAGAGTACAGCTGCTTACCAGAGAAACAAAGGAACGTATTAAGAAATGAACTGACTATTGTATTCGAGCAGGCCTGGAACCTTGAAAGAGCAACATTTACAGAAAGACATTGTAACTGACCAGGTGCCTTGCAAGGCTGTGTTATTCTCATGGGAAAGTTTTTAAAAAGCATTACCTCAGCACCTTCTTATGAATGGAATATTGTGGACTATAGTGATGTAAATGCCCTGTGACTGACCACGTCAGTAAGGTGGACAAAAGCTGATTGTAAATGCTATAAAAACAAAGTTATTTCCTGTATAGAGCCAGTCAAAACTCTATACTTGTTTTGTATAGTTTTTTGCCTCCTGGTGTACACTAGTAAAACGTTTTGAACTTGAGCTTCCTGTGTTATTGACTGTCATTTTGAAAAGCCTAATGATTTTTACAGTCTGATTTTAACAATTTATTTGACATTTTGGTCCTTCTTAGCCGGAATTCCCTTGGTAAGCTACAGGTCAGAGTGCATGGGTGGTAATAAATCTGCGCAGGAGAAGCTGCCAAAATGGTTCTTCTTGAGTGAAAAGACCTCCGACTGAATTGTTGTGTGTAAAGAGGCTGTCCACTTTCTGATCTGTGGCTGAAAAGTGGAAAACTGGATCCCAAGAAGAAAACGTGCAGTCATAAACGGGAGGCTCAGGTAAGGAGAGTTTCCCTCTTTGTCTTTGTTTTAGATCAGGGACCAGGTTACAGTGTACTGTTGTTAAGATTTGTGGTAGCAGGTTGAGAGCAAATTGAAGTACTGTATATTTTGTCATAGATCAGGGAAAAAAACAGAGCAAAGTAAACAGTCATTCTAGACACTACTGTGGATACAGGGAAGAAGATACCACGTGGTATGAGAGAAGGGTTACGTAACAGTCTTTTTAAGACATGGGAAATCAGTGCACTAAAAGATCGCGAGATCCGCCTTTGACGGATGATGCGAAGTATATGCAATTGCAGAGAGCAGATAATGTGAGATATTTTGCAAAATGGGTTAATAAATATGAATTTGATGGTAAATTAGACAAAATTTCGTTAGTGAAACTTTTGAAACAGTTAAAATCTGATGCAGAAGGTCAGGTGAAAAAACAGCGACAGTTGGGTATTCCTCAAGCACATAGGTGGATTGAGGAAGTGAACCGAAGGGAACAGAAGACTAAAAATGTGAAAGCATTATTCTTAGATAAAGAAGATAATAATACAGTAGTAGCGACGGCCCCTCCCCCTCCACCCCCTCCGATGCCTTACCCAGGATATGAAGCGGGAGGGCAGGCTGGTCCCCCCCCATGTTATCCTGAGGCAACAGGGGTATTAAAACAACCATTTGTAAGAGAACCTATTGAAACTAGGTCCCGAACACGTAAAACGCTTAGGGACACTCAACTAAGAAGAGATTCGCTAGAAGAGAGTGAGGAAATCTGTCCATTAATTGAAGTACCGAACCCTCAGGCAGGACAGGAAGGCCAGGACCCAACCCTCTTAGTGTATAGACCATGGACACCGGAAGATATCCGGAAAGCTACAGAGGGAATTCCCCATCCAAAAATTAATCATGAAAAGTTTATACAAGATTTACAAGGTATACCACTTAAATGGGGAAGAAGTAGAGAAGGTGATTAGACAAATTATAGGTCCAGACTGGCACATGGTTTGTGGCGTCTGGAGTGCTCGTGACACGCAACTTAAACCACTCCTACATAGTGACGCAGAATTAGACACTAGGTTGAAGGGTCTTACGGACCGAATTACTGAAAAATGGAAACCTAGAGCAGATTGGACCTGTATTAATCAGTGCATACAACAAGATAATGAAACTGTAGATGGGTACTATGGTAGATTGTTAGAATGTTTCAATAACCATAGTGGTATGCCTATTCCTGAAAATCAGAAAAATGATAGTTCATATGAACAACAATTGAAAAATGCATTTTTGAAAGGTTGCATTGCTCCTATCAGTAGCTTTATTACAAAGCATATGATAGATCACCGAACCAGTAGGCTACAAGCCTTACTGGAGTATGCTAGGCATGCTGAAAGACATTTTAACAGTAAGAAGAAAAAGAAGACGCAGGTCTTCACAGCTGAAGACGGAGCAGAGGTCTTTGTAGTGCAGTCAGGTAAAAAGGGTAGGAGAAACTCAGGGCAATAAACGCTCTGACAGAGACTCAGAGGTTTTGAGGAAAGAAAGAGAAAGGTGAGTGCTTCAAGTGCGGGAAGAAGGGACATTTAGCAAGGGATTGCAGGTTGAATAAAAACGTCTACGGAAGGGAAGGATAGGAGTGATGAGGATTGACTATATGATAGTCATAACGTTCAACAATCATCAGGTGAAACTAATGGGCAGGAGAAAATGTAAACACAGTAGAAGGAATAGAGGAAGTGCAAACAGATGTAGAAAATGAGGAAAGCGAAGTTTTAGATTTAGCCTTGTTGAGCTTGGAGATCTATTTGGCGGACACAAAACCGGAAGTTTCTCTTCTGGTGGAGGAGGAAGTGAGATTTTTGTGTGATTCAGGAGCATCACGAACTTTGATACACCCTTCAAAGTTACCAGAACACTCTGAATCACCTGACTACATATTAGTGAAAGCAGCAAATGGGCAGCTATACAGGGAACCACTTTCCCATGATATAGCAATAACTGACCCTGTTTCAGGTATGACCCAGAGAAGTAAAATAGTACTTTCTGCAAAATGTCCAGTAAATTTACTGGGGAGAGACCTTATGCAGCTCTTTGGCATAGCAGTAGTTCCTACCATGAAGGGTATGGAGGCACAAAGGCAAATGGATACTTTTGTGGTGTGATCGGAGGGTGAAACCTATTATTGGTACAGCCAAGACCTAGTTACGACTGGTCCAGGGGCAGTAACCGAGGAACTGATGAACATAGCCATCAGTAAGGTACCCTCCCCTCACATTGATCAGCAGCATTTGTTACATTGTACTCTGTACTATTGTAGCACACCAGGGCCTGATAAGGAATATGAGAAAAAATTGTTCAGAAATCCTGCCAATAGACTAGTGTTATGAACCTTGTACTGGGATACTGAGGGTAATAGTGTGGTGAGTTGTTCATTACCTCAGGAATTCATGGGGTTATATAAGTCCAACTGGCTACCGCATGTCAGCTTAACCAAACATAAAAATGTCAAATGGGTGGACCTAGGTGAAAAAGTAACAAGATGGGAAAGGCAAACCGACTTAGAATTGTCAGAACAAGGAATACAGAAGCAAAAATTAAATTGGTTAACGCAAGCACGTCCAGCTGTACACTTACAGCAAAGTGAGGACAGCTGATTGATGTTCTTGCTAGAACAGGAAGAAAAAGCCTTGTGTGATATACCAAGCACTCTTTGGTCAACAGGGAAATCAGATGTAGGGCTTATTCGGACAGCAGGTCCAGTAACCATTACACCAAAGTCAGCATTTAGACCGCAAAAGAAACAATACCCTTTGAGGAAGGATGCAGAGCAGGGAATCAAGCCTATAATAGTGGCATTACTTAAGAAAGGAGTACTGGTAGAATCTTTAGATTCACCATGTAATACCCCTCTATTTCCTGTTAGAAAAGCAAATGGGGAATGGCGGATGGTACAGGATTTACAGGCTGTAAATGATGCAATAATACCTAGGGCACCTACGGTGCCAGACCCACACACCTTATTGAATGATTTAAAGCCACAACAGAAGTATTTTACCGTGGTAGATATAAGTAATGCTTTCTTTTCAATACCTATACATCCAGATAGTCAGTATTGGTTTGCATTTGCATTTCAGGGTAAAAGGTATACATATACTCGACTACCACAGGGATATTGTGAGAGCCCAACAATATTCGCACAGGAGATGGCTAGCAACCTGGCGGGATTTACTCCACCCGGGGGCAGTCAAGTTCTACTTTATGTGGATGACATCCTGCTTGCGGCCCCTACCCAGCAGCAATGTAGGGAAGATACAGTAGCATTATTGAAATTTTTAGCAGAACAGGGACATAAAGTGAACAAGCATAAGTTGCAACTTTGGAGAACACAGGTCAAGTACCTGGGATATGTAATATCCAAGGAGGGTAGAACATTAGATGAAGAGAGGAAGGTGGCAATTTTACAAGCACCCAAGCCAACTTCCAAGAAGGAAATGATGTCCTTCCTGGGGACGACTAACTTTTGTCGAAGCTGGATACCAAACTATGCTTTGGAGTCAGCTCCACTGGCTGATTTAATATTTAAAACACCTATGGCAGCACAAGATATACTACATTGGACTCTAGTGGCAGAAGCAGCTTTCTGCAGGCTAAAACGATTGATAGCTTCATCATCAGTTTTGGGGCTCCCGAATTACCATAAGAGATTTGTTCAGACTGTAGATTGTAAGCAGGGATATATGATGTCAGTCTTGATGCAACAGCATGGAAGTAAGCAACGCCCCATAGCTTACTATTCATCGCAGTTGGACCCAGTGGCACGGTCGTTGCCACATTGTGTACAGGCAGTTGTTGCAGCTGCCATGGCAGTACAGGCTTCGGCCTCAATGGTATTATTTCACCCTCTCACTTTGAGAATGCCTCATGCAGTTGCGATAATTTTGCTGCAAGAGAAAATTGCATTCTTGTCTCCTGCTAGACATCTTTCTTGTATGACCATACTGCTGAGTCAACCTCATATGGTGATTGAACGTTGTACAACATTAAATCCATCAACGTTACTTCTGACTCCTGTGGATGGCACACCACATAGTTGCCTACAGGAAATGGAGCAAATAACTTTACCCAGACAGCATCTTACTGATATACCCTTAGCTGATGCAGAGGTGACATTTTATGTGGATGGATCATGTATGAAGGGTCCTACAGGAAAGAATCTAGTAGGTTATGCAGTAGTTACTGATGTTGGGCTTGTAGAAGCCCAACCCCTGCAGCCTAACTTGTCTGCTCAAGCAGCAGAATTGATAGCTTTAACACGAGCTTGCACACTAGCGAAAGACAGATGTGTGAACATATATACTGATAGTCAGTATGCTTTCTCCACAGTGCATGTGTTTGCGCAGCAGTGGAAGAATAGGGGAATGATAACATCCACTGGTAAACCGATTAATCATGTGCAACTAATCTTGAATTTATTAGATTCCATTCAGTTACCTACTAAAGTAGCTATTTGTAAATGTGCAGCTCATACAAAGCAACAGGTTAAGATTTCGAAAGGTAATGCACGAGCTGATGCAGCTGCAAAACAAGCAGCCTCAGACTCAGAAACTTTCTTTTTGAATGAGGAATTACAACCCTCTGAGATTTTAGATTTAGAAATGTTGAAAACAATGCAAACATTAACTACAAAAGCAGAAAAACAGAAGTGGGTAAGACGAGGAGCAATCCTTGAAGACGGATTGTACATCTCCAAAGAAAAAAAGCCAATATTACCGTCTAGTTTATTTAGATATGCGGCTTTGTTGAGCCATGGGCAGAGCCATGTCTCAACAGGGGGGATGGTACAGTTAGTTAACAGAATATTCCAAACATATGGATTCAACTACACACAAAATTTTGTGCAGCATGTCATATTTGCAGTAAACATCATGCACAGGGAGCATTTAAACCGAAGCAAGGGAGTTTCCCTACACCACCATATCCGTTCCATACTATTTGTATGGACTTTATAGAGCTGAATAAATGTGAAGGAAAGAAATACTGTTTAGTGATCATAGATATGTTTTCAAAATGGGTAGAAGCTTTTCCAACCAGGAATCCGGATGCAGCAACAGTGGCAAAGGCCCTAGTAAAGGAAATAATTCCTAGATTTGGCATACCAGAAAGGATTTATAGTGATAATGGAACACATTTTGTCAACCAGACAATTCAGCAACTTGGGAGATTCTTTGGGATTTCCTTGAAGAATCATTGTGCTTACCACCCACAGTCAGCAGGACTGGTGGAGAGGTACAATGGGATTTTGAAAAATAAGTTAAGGAAGTTGATGAGTGAGACTCAGAAGAATTGGATTTGCTGTTTACCTTTAGCATTGCTGAGCATGAGAACAGCTCCAAATGTAAAGGGTTTGACCCCCTTTGAAGTAGTATTTGGAAGGGCATATTATGTGCCACAGTGGAAAGCTCTCATGCCTGCAGAGCTGGAGGTTGATGGCTCATTAGCCAGTTACATGAAAAGATTGTTAACCAATAAGACTGTTTTGCAGTTAAACTCTTTTTCAGATAAAGAACAAACAAAGCCGGACGCAGTGGTAACTCCAGGATCCTGGGTGTGGCTGAAAGTTATCAAGAAGAAAAAGTGGACGAGTCCAAAGTGGGAAGGTCCGTACCAGGTACTGTTGGCAACGCCTACTGCAGTAAAGGTTGCGGAGAGGTCGTCCTGGGTTCACCTGACCCATTGCAAACCGGTAAAGAATTTTCAGCTTGATAAACAGTTTGTAGCTGATACACCACAGAGACAGAATGACCAGGGGCAAAGTGTATAAAAGTACAAAGCAACCCCAAAGGCATTGGTTTACTGTCCTACTGGTCATACACTTATTAACCATGTTCGTGGTGACTTTTCTTTTGTCGGGGCTTTTTCTGCAAATAACTACACAGATAAAAATAACGAAACGTGATGGACTGGCCACAGATTGGCATCCAAACTTTAACACATACCTAGCCATGAAACATGTGTATGTAGAGACTATGAACATTTCAAATTGCTGGGTTTGTACAGCCATACCCACAGCATATGGAGGACTTTTGATGTCCGCTGTCCCCTTGGGGATAAATGAGACTTGGGAAAATCTACTTTTTGATACAGGTTCTGTGAGATCACAGGACAAAGTGGCACTGTACTTACCTGTTACACAAAAGGGAATTGTTTGTTTCTATAAAAATGATACGCTCCAAGTTGGTTGGAGTAATTGTAACATAACTGTGTCTTACAAGTGTTATATAAAAGCCAAAGATCAGAGTATTAGTTGTAGCACGAATTATGATTCGTATTTAAGCTTAATGAAAACAACATTGAAAGATGTGCAGAAAAATCCTGAATTGTATAAACAGTTGTCTGTTATAGACAGGAAAATGTTTCATTCAGAGTTAACCCGCATCAGTACGAAAGTAGAAAATTGTTATTTTGTTTGTGGGAAAAAGGCATATAAATGGTTACCTGAGAATTGGTCCGGCAGTTGTTTTTTGGGTTATCTGGTTCCAGCCATAAGACATACTGCAGAATTGCCTCTGGGTAAGATACGAAATGTAAGAGATATAGCTCAAAGAACTGGGAACTCAGTCAAGAAACCTACTAATCCAGTGGGTAAAATCGAAGCTGGCTGGAAAGATCATTCATCCGTAAAAGATAAAGAAAAATTGACTCATATGGACTTGAGTGACAGTGTTATATCCTGGGCTGGAATAATCCCAGCCTATGGAGCAGTCAAATCAATCTGGGAACTGAGGAAATTGTCAAAACTTCTCGAAGTAATGAGCAATGCGACTTTTTCTGCTCTCGAACTTGTGACTGATGAACTGAATGCAATGAGAACTGTTGTACTACAAAATCGAATGGCTCTTGACCTCAGCCTAGCGGCGAGAGGTGGTACGTGCGCGCTTATCAAAGAAGAATGCTGTGCGTATATACCAGATAATGAGCACGAAATCAACGACCACCTAGAGGTAATTCAGCAAGTATCAGCAATGGCGGAACCAGGCCCAAACCCACTGACAAACTTTTTTCAGAATCTATTTGGTGGGTGGGGTTCAATCCTAATGAATATTTTGATAGCCATTTGTGTTGTTTTGCTCATATTGGGAGCATGTGTCTGTTGCGGGATACCCTGTATGAAAAGATTAGTTAGGGACTTTGTTGATGTATCTGTGACCGAGACTATGTACCAAGACCTGGAGTTGAATCTGTTAATACCAAATGAAATTCTTTCTGAAATATAAAACAAATGACTTGCCTAGTTGAAAGTTCCAGAGAGGAAGAGGCTAAGGAATGAAATAATATTGTTTATGTTTCTGAATAGAATAAAAAGCATTAAAAGGAAGGAGAATGTTAGAACAATATGTACTTAAACATATATGTAGTGCTAGTTTAGAAACAGTATAATATGTAATGCATTTGATTCTATTTAACAATATGGCAGTAGAAATGATCTTGCATGTAATTGCTTGAAGCTTAGCTGCAGTGTGGTTAACCTCTGACCCTGGCAGTAGCCAGCTCAGCAGGCTTATGTCTTTCAGCAATTATTATCTGCTGGGTTAGAGAGAAATAAATATGTATGCATGTATATCTTTCTTCCTTCCACCGAGGAGGATGGCCTTGTGAGCTCTATCGAAGATAGAGTACAGCTGCTTACCAGAGAAACAAAGGAACGTATTAAGAAATGAACTGACTATTGTATTCGAGCAGGCCTGGAACCTTGAAAGAGCAACATTTACAGAAAGACATTGTAACTGACCAGGTGCCTTGCAAGGCTGTGTTATTCTCATGGGAAAGTTTTTAAAAAGCATTACCTCAGCACCTTCTTATGAATGGAATATTGTGGACTATAGTGATGTAAATTCCCTGTGACTGACCACGTCAGTAAGGTGGGCAAAAGCTGATTGTAAATGCTATAAAAACAAAGTTATTTCCTGTATAGATCCAGTCAAAACTCTATACTTGTTTTGTATAGTTTTTTGCCTCCTGGTGTACACTAGTAAAACGTTTTGAACTTGAGCTTCCTGTGTTATTGACTGTCATTTTGAAAAGCCTAATGATTTTTACAGTCTGATTTTAACAATTTATTTGACATAAGTGCACACAAAAGATGTCTCTTACGGATGGACACATGGACTGTGTATATTGCCTTGGTGCCATCCATTTGCAAGACCCTTGTACAATTTGCTATGCTTTGAGCAGAAGAGTTCTTCAAGAGCAAAAAAATAAATTAATGGTCAGAGGCTTATTAAAAGGTCCTTTCCAGGAATCATTAGACAGTTCTCAGAGCTCCAAGCCTACTTCTCTCTCTACCTCCTACTTAAAAGGATCCAAAATATCTGCCAGTGAGACTCCAGCTTTGGAGCCACATAGAAAAATTATCACATCGGAACCACGGATTCATGTTTCTGACAAGTCAATGGCTACCTCTTCAGCTCCACTTGTATCTACCTGGTAGAGTTTTCGATTTCGACATGGTCTCCTATTTTGGAGCTAATCACTCCAATTTTGAGATTCCCCATTTTGGAGAGGGCTAAATCTCTTTCCTTATCCTCCCATTCCTCCTGGAGTTTATCTGATGATGATGATATGGAATGAGTGGTGAAGAGACTACTTCGAACACCAGCACTGGCAAAAGTGTTATCATCACCGACCCAAATGGAATTTGAACCAGCCAAAGCACCTTCTTCAATTCCTCCTCCAACCCAGCTTGTGGTTTCAGAGCCAGAGATTGTGGGTCTGATTGTAGTGGAACCATCAAAACCAGGACCTCCCTTAGGATCATCAGTTCTGACATCTTATAGGTTCATAGGTTGGTACTAGGCTATCGGCCCTAGGGCCTATACAAGCCTAGCCATAACAATTCCCTGCCTATTTCTTCCCACACTATTTACTTCCCTGGACCCCTATCTAGCAGGGCGACTGATGTGATCCCCGGGGTGAATTTCCTTTCTCCCATCTAATCATCAAGGTTCCTTGTGAAGAGGGCCAAAGAGGCACTCTGCTTGACATGTATGGGCAGTCTATTCCAGAGTCTGGGACGTCTCTGGCTCAGGAACCTATCCCTCCAGCATGTTTTGTTTATTGTGATGACAAGATTTAGATCCCTGGAGCATGTGGCTCTGAGGGATTGGGATTTATTTAAGTGTAGCATGTCCAACAGCTCTGAGTTTGACATGGCCTTGCATGTTAAGCAGAGATCACCACGGAGTAGATGATATGCAACTGAGTATAGCTGGAGTTTTTTAAGGCGGTCAGCATGGGGCATCTGCTTTAGGCCTGTGATTCTTTTAGTGAGGTATTTCTGCGGCCTTTCTAGTTGTTGCAGATGTCTTGAGAGTGACATACCAAATGGGACGTTGTATTCTATAATGGTTCTAATGAGGGATGAGTACAGTGGCACAATGACCTCCTTTTTTCTGGATGAAAAGCCCTTAGTGATGAGGTGTGCCACATAGAAGGATTTCCTGACTGTTGTGGCGATGTGGTTATTGAAGGTGAGACCACTGTCCACCTGTGTCCCTAAGTCTGTTATCACACTTTCAGTGTTTAGTGTACTGCCACCTATGTGATAATTCACGGGTACATGCTTTTTCCCAAAGGGGATAACTATACATTTCTTGGCATTGAGCTTAAGCCCATGGCTCTGGCACTGAGCATCTGTTTCTGTAAGGCCCTTTTGTAGAGTATCCACATCATTTGGGGATTCAATACTGGCTCCCAGTTTGCAGTCATCTGCGAATTTTGTTAGCCAGAGTCCCTTAGTGTTGGCCTGTACTTCAGAGAATTAGATGCCAAACAAGAGAGGTCCCAGGATTGAACCCTGAGGTAATCCACTTGTCACTTGTCTGGAACTGGATTTGGAGTCAGCTACTTTTACAGTGTGGGTTCTGTCAGTAAGCCAGTTGGCAACCCATCGAGTGACATAGGGATTAATGCCAGCTTAGTAAGTTTATCTATGATTCCAGAGTGGAGGATGGTGTTGAAGGCCTTGGCGAGGTCCAGATAGGCTGTGTGGACTGCCTTACTCTCATCCACAGCTCTGGAGACTAATTCAAAGAAGTCAATAAGGTTCATGAGACAAGATCGGCCCTTCACAAACCCAAACTGGGTGGGGTCCAGTGTTTTAAGGTTGCCAATGTCTTTGTTTATAAGTTCCATGATAATACGTCCCATGGTTTTGCAGATCAGACTCATCAGACTGATGGGGTGGCAGTTTCCAGGATCCAAGGTGGATCTCCCCTTGTGGAGTGGGATAACTGTAGCTGTGTGTCACTTAGTGGACATGAAGCCTGAGGTGAGGGTATGATTAAACATGACACTTAGGTAAGATGTCAGTTAATTTTGTAGTTCATGTAGTACACAGCCCAGGATGTAATCTGGTCCCATGGTTGCTGTATTCTTAGCTTTGGAGAGTGCGTTTTTTACCTGTGTGGCCATTATTACTGGAATTTGGCAATCTTCCTGTCAAAGGAAAAATTAACTTCAAAAAGATCAATACACGGCAGATTCAGGTTAAGGCACTTTAATCTTGCAGCAAGGAGACAAAAACATGCTAATACAGAGTTTGTCTAACTAGAATCAGGAAGTACCAGTATTTTTATACACTTTCTAATAAGACATTGCCTACCAAGCTGACGTAGAAGATCACAAGTTTTAACATCATTACTTCATAGCAGCTGTTTATTCATGCTTTTCTGCTTGCACTATCAATTTTGTGAGAAACTTCTTAAGAAAAACAACGTGGCCTTGGCTACCACCGGTTAGATACTATTTTCCTCTATGTAATGTTACCATTCAAGGTACTACGGCTAATTTGAGCAAAAAGCAAGTATAGATTGCAGTTCATTTCTTTAACAGTTCTTTGTCTGTCTTTATCTCTTCTCTCTGCAGCTGTGCATGTTCTCATAACACAAACAGAGCTAATTGTTCAAAATCATAACATTATAGGATATAGCATTGTTTCATTTATTACTTCCTGACCTAGCAGATAATCACCTGCTTCTCAGTACATTTCCAAAAGGCATAAGCATGAATTTTGCGGTGCTAGCAAACACTAGGTCAGAGGGCATCTTGCAAGTTTCAGAAAGCATACTGCAGTTTCAAAAACATCTTTTAGTCTCATACAAAACCAAGCTGTATATAAAATAGAATGAAAAACGTGTTAACTCTTTGCTTCTAATTAGCACTAAGCACACACATTAATACATATTTTTCTAACATTTCCTCCCTGTTAATACATTTTAATTCTATTTTCAAAAGCATAAACAGTTTGCTTCTTCTCCTAACCTCTTCCATTCAGGATTTGCAGTTAACAGAGTCATTTAGTTTAGACTTATGAAAGCATTTCACTTTTCAACAACTCTTCAATTTCAGTACTTTGATACAAAGTCTTAGAAACTGATATGTCTATAAAATCTTTGATTAATCTTTTCATACAGGGAATACCACAACAAATGCATGCTCCTAATAGGAGTAATCACACACAAATGGCAATCAGGATGTTCATTAGGATGGAACCCCACCCCCCACACAAATTCTGGAAAAAGTCCGTCAGAGGGTTTGGGCCTGGTTTGGTCATGGTCGACACTTGCTGGATCACCTCAAGTTGATCTTTTATCTCATGTTGATTGTCTGGAATATATGAACAGCATTCTTCTTTGATTAAAGTGCATGTACTACCCCTCGCCACTAGGGTGAAGTCGAGAGCCATGCGGTTTTGTAGCACCACAGTTCTCATAGCATTTAGTTCATCAGTCACTAATTCGAGAGCAGAAAACGTTGCATTGCTCATAACTTTGGGAAGTTTGGACAGTTTTCTCAGCTCCCAAATTGATTTTACTGTGCCATATCCAGGGGCTATGCCAACCCATGATATAATAGTGTCACTCAAGTCCATGTGTGTTAGTTTATCTTTGTTCTTTACGGAATTATGGTTTCTCCATCCTGCTTTGATTCGTCCCACTGGATTCTCGGGTCTCTTGATTGGATTTCCAGGTTTATTGCTGACCTCTCTGACATTGCAAATTTTTCCCTGAGGCAAAGCTGCAGTGTGTCGTATGGCCGGAACCAGGTAACCCAAAAAACAACTGCCGGACCATTTCTCAGGTAACCATTTGTATGCTTTTTTCCCACAAATAAAATAACAGTTCTCTGCTTTAGTATTCATATAAGCTTGCCCTGCATGAAACATTTTCTTATCAATGATAGAAAGTTGCTTCAAAAGAACAGGATTATGCTGTACTTCACTAACAGTCATATGCATTTTTTCAAAATATGAGTCATAGTTTGTATCACAAATAGTTTTTGCCTTACTGGCCTTAATATAACATTTATAAGATACAGTCACATTGCAATTGCTCCAATCCACCTGAATAGTGTCATTTTTATAAAAAACACACAACTCCTTTTTGTGTAACAGGTAGGTACAATGCTATTTTGTCTTGTGATTTTACAGGTGTAGTATCAAAGATCAAATTTTCCCAGGTCTCATTGACCCCTAGGGGGGACAGCAGTCATCAATAATCCCCTGTATGCTGTTGGTATAGCTGTGCAAACCCAGCAGTTCGAAACATTAAAAGTTTCAGCATACACATGTTTAATTGCTTGATAAGTGTTAAAGTTTGGATGCCAGTCTATGAGTAATGCATCATGTTTATTCAGATCAACTTGTGTGGCTGAAAAAAGGAAAGGCCACAGCAAAAAGATCATTGTTACCAGTATAGCTAACAGGATACTTATGCAATTTTTCTGAGATTGTTCTGCATCCCTGTTTACTCTATACCTGGTCATTTTGTTCTTGTTGTATAACAGTAACAAGGTTTTTGTCCAGTTCAAAGTTCTTGACCAGTTTGCAGTGTGTTAAATGGATCCAGGACACATGCTCTGCTATCTTGACTGCAGTGGGTGTTGCCAGCAAAATATGAAACGGTCCTTCCCACTTCGGAGAGCTCCAATTCTTTTTCTTTATGACCTTCACCCAGACCCAATCGCTTGGTTGCACGCCTGGTCGCACTGCTGCCTCCGATGGTCTGGTCTGTTCTTTATCTGAAACAGAATTTAACTGCAACAGTTGTTTGTTATTCAAAAGTTGCCTCATATATTCTGCAAGTGAACTGTTGGCCTCCTGATCTGCAGGCATGAGAAGTTTCCACTGAGGTACATAATATGCCCTCCCGAACAGCATTTCAAAAGGAGTTAACCCCTTTGCATTTGGAACAGTTCTCATACTCAACAGTGCCAGAGGCAAACAGTGCACCCAATTCTTTTGAGTCTCTGTTATTATTTTCCTAAGCTTACCCTTCAAAACCCCATAGTGCCTGTCTACTAATCCTGCAGATTGTGGATGACATGTGCAATGTTTTTTTTAAGAAATTCCGAAAAATCTGCTCAGCTGCTGTATAGTTTGATTTACAAAGTGTGTGCCATTGTCACTGTAGATCTTTTCCGGTATGCCAAATCTAGGAATAATTTCTTTAACAAGTATTTTTGCAACAGTAGCTGCATCTGGATTTTTAGTCAGAAAAGCTTCCACCCATTTGGAAAACATATCTATAATGACAAGACAGTACTTTTTGTTTTCACATTTGTTCAGTTCTATGAAATCCATACAAATAGTATGGAATGGGTACAGTGGTATAGAGAAACTCCCTTGCTTAGGCTTCAATTCCCCTTGTGCATGATGTTTATTACAAACATGACATGCCGCACAAAAATTTTTTGTGTAATTTGTAAATCCATACGTTGTAAACACTCAAGTCACTAACTGTACCATCCCCCCTGTTGAGACATGGCACTGCTCATGGCTGAACAAAGCTGCATATCTACACAAGTTAGATGGCAAAATCGGTTTTCCTTCTTTGGAGATGTACAGCCCTTTCTCAAGAATTGCTCCTCGTTTTACCCATTTCTGTTTCTCTACTTTTGTAGTAAGTGTCTGCATTGTTTTCAACATTTCTAAATCTAAAATCTCAGAAGGTTGTAATTCTTCACTCAAAGGAAATACTTCTGAAGCTGTAGCTGCCTGCTTTGCAGCTTTGTCAGCTCTCACATTGCCTTTTGAAGTCCTATCCTGTTGCTTGGTATGAGCTATGCATTTGTAAATAGCTACTTTTTTAGGTAACTGAATAGATTCTAACAAATCTAAAATAAATTGCGCATGATTAATCGGTTTGCCAGTAAATGTTATCATTCCTCTATTTTTCCACTGTTGCGCAAAATCATGTACAGTAGAAAAAGCATACTGGCTATCAGTAAAAATGTTTACACATTTACCCTTTGCTAAAGTACATGCCCGTGTCAAGGCAATCAATTCTGCTGCTTGTGCAGATAAGTTGTGTGGTAAAGACTTTGCTTCTAAAATCTCAGTATCAGAAACTACTGCATATACTAATAGATTCTGCCCTGTAGGACCCTTTTTGCATGAGCCATCCATGTAGTATTTCACCTCGGCATCATCCAAGGGAACATCCGTAAGATCTTTTCTAGGTAGTGTCTTTTGCTCAATCTCCTACAGGCAACAATGTGGTGTGCCATCCACAGGGGTTGGGAGCAAGGTTGACGGATTCAAAGTCGTGCATCGTTCAATTGTCATATGAGGTTGGCTCAACAGTATAGTCATACAAGAAAGATGTCTAGCAGATGAAAGATATGCTACCTTTTCTTGCAGTAAAATAATCGCGACTGCATGAGGCACTCTCAATGTGAGAGGGTGGAACAATACTACTGAGGCCGAAGCCTGCACTGCCATTGCAGCTCTGACTACTGCTTGTACACAGTGGGGCAGAGATCGCGCCACTGGGTCTAGCTGTGATGAATAGTAAGCTATGGGGCGTTGCTTGTCCCCATGTTGTTGTGTCAATACTGATGTCATATAGCCTTGCTTACAATCTACAGTTTGGAAAAAATGTTTATGATAGTTCGGTAATCCTAAAACTAATGAAGATGCATCAATTGATTTAGTTTGCAGAAAGCTGATTCTGCTTCTGGTGTCCACTGTAATAAATCTTGTACTGCCATAGGTTTCATGTATATGAAGTTGGTCAACGGAGCAGATTCCAAGGCATAGTTTGGAATCCAACTCCGACAAAAATTAGTCGTACCTAGGAAGGACATAATTTCCTTCTTGGTAGTCAGTTTGGGTGCTTGTAAGATTGCTATTTTTCTGTCTTCATCTAATATTCTGCATTCTTTGGATATTACATACCCTAGGTACTTAACCTGCTTTTTCCAAAGTTGCAGTTTGTTTTTGTTTACTTTGTGTCCTTGCATGGCTAAAAATTGTAGTAATGCTATGGTATCTTCTCTGCATTCTTGCTGGGTGGGGGCTGCCAGCAGAATGTCGTCTACATAAAGTATAATTTGGCTGCCTTTCGGTGGGATAAATCCCACCAAGTTACTTGCCATTTCCTGTGCGAATATTGTTGGGCTTTCACAATAACCCTGTGGTAGTCGCATATATGTGTACCTTTTCCCCTGAAATGTAAATGCAAACCAATGTTGGCTGTCAGGGTGTATCGGTATTGAGAAAAACGCATTGCTAATATCTATCACAGAAAAATACTTCTGTTGAGGCTTTAAATCATTCAATAAAGTGTGTGGATCTGGCACCGTAGGTGCTCTAGGTATTAGTGCGTCATTTACAGCTTGTAAATCTTGGACCATATGCCATTCTCGATTTGCTTTTCTGACAGGAAATAAAGGTCTGTTACATGGTGAATCGGGAGATTCCACCAGTACTCCTTCCTTAAGTAAAGCTGCTATTATAGGTTTGATTCTTATTTCTGCATCTTTTCTTAAGGGATACTGTCTCTTTTGTGGTCTAAATGCTGACTTTGGCGTGATTGTAACTGGCCCTGCTGTAAGGATAAGTCCTACATCTAATTTCCCTGTTGACCAGAGAGTTTCTGGTATGCCTTGTAAGGCTTTCTCTTCCTCTTCTAGTAAGAGTGCTAATCAGCTGTCCTCACTAGACCACAGGTGCACAGCTGGGTGTGTCTGTGTTATCCAATTTAACATTTGCTTTTGTACTCCCTGTTCAGATAGTTCTAGTTCTGTCTGTTTTTCCCACCTTGTGACCTTTTCTCCTAAGTCTACCCACTTCACATTCTTGTCCTTAGTTAAACAAACATGTGGTAGTTGATTAGATTTATAAAGTGCAAAGAATTCCTGGGGTAATGAACAGCTAACCACACTGTTCCCTTCTGTATCCCAGTACAGATTACGTAACACTAATCTGTTTGCATGGTTTTTAAACAGTTCTTGGTCATATTCCCTATCAGGTCCTGGTGTGCTGCAATAGTACAGAGTACAGTGCAACAAATGCTGTTTATCAGTGTTAAGGGAGGGGGACTTACTGATGGCTACGTTCATCAGTTCTTCGGTCACTGCCCCTGGACCAGTCATAACCAAGTCCTGGTTGTACCAGTAAAATGTTTCACCCTCCGATCGCACTACAAAAGTTTCCATTTGTCGCTGTGCCTCCATACCTTGCATAGTTGGAACTACTGCTATGCCAAAAATCTGCATAAGGTCTCTGCCCAAAAGGTTTACTGGGCATTTTGCAAAAACAACAATTTTGCTTCTCTGGGTCATCCCTGAAACAGGGTCAGTTATTGCCATGTTATGGGAGAGTGGCTCCCGATACAGCTGCCCATTAGCTGCTTTCACTAATATATAGTCAAGTGATTCTGAATTTTCTGGTAGTTTGGAAGGATGCATCAGGGTCCCTGATGCCCCTGAGTCACACAAACATTTTACTTCCCTCCCCTCTACCAGAAGTGTAACGGTTTTGTGTCTGCTAAGTAGAGCTCCAGGCTCAATAATGCTAAGTCCAAAATTTCATTTTCTTCACTATCTGTGACTTCTTGCACACCCTCTATTTCTCCCATCACATCCTCTGTTCCCTCTATCACATTTACATTTGTCTTTTCTTGGTTATTTCTTTCTAGTGATTCCTGACTATCATATAGTCAGTCCTCACTCTCCTTATCTTCCATGGTTACCTTCTTATTTTGCTTGCAATCCCTTGCCAAATGTCCCTTTTTCCCCGCATTTAAAACATTCACCCCTTTTCTTTCTCTCATCAAACTCTTCTGATTGCTTATCAGATTGTTTGTTTCCCTGGGCATTTTTCTTGCCCTTTTTCCCGGACTGTACTACAAAGACATCTGCTCCGTCTTCTACTGCAAATACTTGACTTTTCTTTTTCTTTTTGCTATTAAATTGCCTTTCAGCATGTCTTGCATATTCAAGTAAGGACTGTAATCTACTTGTGCGGTGATCCACCATGTGTTTTATAATAAAACTACTGATGGATGCAATACTACCTTTCAAAAATGCATTCTTTAGCTGCTGCTCATATGGGGAATCATGTGTTTGGTCTTCAGGTACCTGCACTCCACAATGGTTATTAAAACATTCTAATAATCTAGCATAATATCTATCAACAGTTTCACCTTCTTGTTGGATGCAAGTCCAGTCTACCCTAGGCTTCCATTTCTCAGAGATTCGGTCTGTCAGACCTTTCACTCTGTTATCCAGCTCTGCATTGCTATGTGGGAGTGGCTTATGTTCTGCATCACGAGGATTCCAGTTGCCACTGATCATGTGCCAATCTGGACCTACGATTTGTCTGACTACTTTTTCTACCTCTTCCCCATTTAAATGGTAACTTAACCTCATGCCCTGTAAATCTTCTAAGAATTTTTTAAAATTAACTTTTGGATGGGGAATCCCCTCTGTGGCTTTCTGGATGTCTTCCGGTGTCCACGGTCTACATACTAGGATAGTCGGGTCCTGCCCTTCCTGTCCTGCCTGAGGATTTGGTACCTCTATGATTGGACATATCTCTTCTTCACTCATAGCTCATGAATTGTCATTCATCTGATATAACTCCATATCCCCTCTTGTTTTACGTGTTCGAGACCTAGTCTCAACAGGATCTCTGACAAACGGTTTTGGTTTTGTAGGGACAGTTAGGTATAGCGGAGGTGGACCAGCTTGTCCACTCACTTCATATTCTGCTAAGGGAAGTGGAGGGGGCGGAGGGGCTGATGCTATTACTAAGTTATTGTCTTCTTTATCTAAAAACATTGCTTTCAAATTATTACTCTTTTGTTCCCTGTGGTTTGCTTCCTCAAGCCACCTGTGTGCCTGGGGAATGCCTAATTGATGTTGCTTTTTTACCTGACCTTTTGCGTCAGTTTTGAGCTGTTTGACAAGTTTAATAAGCAAAGATTTTTCTAGTTTGCCATCAAATTCATATTTATTAACCCATTTTGTATAGTACCTAACATTGTCAACACGTTGTAATTGCATATATTTTGCATCTTCGGTTAATGGCGGGTCTCGGGATCTTTTTGTGCACTTATTTCCCATGTTGTCCTAACTGAGTTAAAAAATGTTACGTAACCCTTCTTATCACGTGGTACCACGATTTCTCTTTTTCACAGTTTATCTAGAATAACTGTCTACCTATTTTGTTTCCCTGATCTATGACAAGACAGCAATCTCTTTGTCCCTGATCTATACTTTACAGATCTCCCTGACAAAACAAATACTGTAACAAGTCCCTGATCTAAAACAGAAAAAAGGTAAATTCCTCCTTACCAGAGCCTCCTTGATTGACTCTACACCAGGGCCATCGACTCGTCCTCCAATTGCAGATCAGAAACAGTGGCTGGCCTCTTTTGAACGACAATTTAGTCGGAGGTCTTTCAAAGCTAAAGAAACTATGTGGTGTCTTCCCCGTATGGTTTCATGCCACCGGGCCCATCTGACCTGGGTCAAAGAGTGAGAGTTTTCCAGTCCAAAGGACCAAATCTGTCAAAGGAAAAATTAACTTCAAAAAGATCAATACACGGCAGGTTCAGGTTAAGGCACTTTAATCTTGCAGCAAGGAGACAAAAATATGTTAATACAGAGTTTGTCTAACTAGAATCAGGAAGTACCAGTATTTTTATACACTTTCTAATAAGACATTGCCTACCAAGCTGACGTAGCAGATCACAAGTTTTAACATCATTACTTCATAGCAGCTGTTTATTCATGCTTTTCTGCTTGCACTATCAATTTTGTGAGAAACTTCCTAAGATAAACATGGCCTTGGCTACCACTGGTTAGATACTATTTTCCTCTATGCAATGTTACCATTCAAGGTACTACGGCTAATTTGAGCACAAAACAAGTATAGATTGCAGTTCATTTCTTTAACAGTTCTTTGTCTGTCTTTATCTCTTCTCTCTGCAGTTGTGCATGTTCTCATAACACGAACAGAGCTAATTGTTCAAAATCATAACATTACAGAATATAGCATTGTTTCATTTATTACTTCCTGACCTAGCAGATAATCACCTGCTTCTCAGTACATTTCCAAAAGGCATAAGCATGAATTTTGCTGTGCTAGCAAACACTAGGTCAGAGGGCATCTTGCAAGTTTCAGAAAGCATACTGCAATTGCAAAAACATCTTTTACTCTCATACAAAACCAAGCTGTATATAAAATAGAATGAAAAACGTGTTAACTCTTTGCTTCTAATTAGCACTAAGCACACACATTAATACATATTTTTCTAACACTTCCAGTATTGAGATGGGCCATTTAGGGGTGAAGTTTGCACTGAATCGATCTGCCAAGATATTGGCAATATCCTTGGAATCAGTATATTTAATCCCATTCTGTTGTAGCTCAGAGCAGATCTGAGCATTGCTATTTAGATTCTTGACAGTTATAGAATGCCTTGTGGTTGTCTTTGGAATCTTTGGCAATTTTATTTTCGTAACTAGCTTTGGAGTATTTTATGAGGGATCTCAGCTTCTTACTGAGGCTGGTAAGGGAGTTTTTTGTATCCTGGGGTTTTCCTCTTTTCTGCAACAGTTTTTTTCCTTTTGTTGTAATGCTTGTTTATAGCAGGGGACTACTAGATTGGCTTACTTTTTTTGGAGGAAAGCATCTTGGTTCTATTTGGGATGGCACGATTCATGCATGAGTGGATGTGCTTGTACAGTGCCTTAGTGTAGGACTCAGCAGTCGAACTTTCAGTTCCCATCTGCATGGGTGTCATGAAGTTTGTAACTTCTGACTTTAGTAGCATGAAGTTGGCCTTGGAGAAATTTTTTTTATGGAGGTTTCCTTACTGGGGGGTGGGGGTGTGATGTGGATGTCAAGGGTGATTAGCTTATGGTCTGACCTGACCAATGAGTGGGTGACCATAGGTGTGGAGCTTCGATTTCCCATGTTGGCAATGACCAAGTCTAGGATATTGGAGCCCCTGATGGGACTATGGATTAGTTGATCCAGGGCATTGGAATTTATGAATTCCAAGAACCGTTGGGCAAAGGTGTTGGTGCATGAGTAGTTTTCCAAGTTAATGGCAGGGTAGTTGAAATCACCCAGTATTTGGGTGTTTGGTTGTATATTAATATTTTCCAGTATGTTTAGAAAGGTGTAGTGAGAAAATTGGGGCATGGTGGGGGATCTGTAGCAAGCTACAATTTGGATTGCAGTCATACCTAGTGCTAGTTGTACCTGGAGAATTTTAGACACATTGTGTTGGGCAACAAACCTGGTGGTGTGAATATCCTTGGTGAATATGGACACTCCTCCACCTTTAGTGTTTCGATCCGGGTTTGGTAGCTGAAAAGTGTGGAAAGAGTTGTAGCCTGGTATTGCAGGGGTGCTCTCTGGAGCCTTGAACCAGGTCTCATTTACTGCACAGATATCAATGTTCTCCATTTAAGTTCTCTGACTTCTTTGGGTTCATTGGATTTCGGTGGGTCTGGGAGCCGGCGGTCACCCATTGGGTCCATGGAGGGGGGTCGGTGCGGACAGTTGTCTGATCTGACTCTACCCCCTTGGTGCCTCAACGAGGTTGAGCTTGGCTCGTACATTAGCTTTGGAGCTGCCCACTCTGCCTCTGAGCCAGTCCTCTGCTTCTCGGGAGCGGGGGATCTCTTTGGGGCAGAGTGAAGGGGCTTTTGAACTGATGGAGAGGGTGCAGTCACCCCAGACAGCTCCACTCTCGGGCTGAGTTTCTTTTCCCTCCCAGGTGCCAGTGTTGGTGTCCTCATCACCTCCTCCTTCCAAGCATAGAGACATGGAACCTCAGGAAACCCCTGCGGGTGGCATCATTTTGTCTGAAACTTCACCAGAATATTCCCCTGAGGAAGTCCCTTAGAAGAGACTGTGCAAGAAGAAGCACATAGACTCCCCTAAGTCTGTCACATCAGATACCAATATGGATGATTCAGAAGGGTCCCCATGGCCCCCCACATAGGAAGTCTCATTTGATGACATCCTTGAGATCCTAAAACAGAGGGGTTTCTGGAATCCCACAGAAGATGAATCAGTATACCTGGAGGCTTTTGGGTCTCACCCTTCCACCTCCTGGGTGACTCACCCAATGACCAATTGCTAAATGCTATTTATTGTAAGGCTTGGTCTTCCCCAGATACAGTGGAGCCTGTTCCTCAGAGGCCCAATAAATTTATCACTGCCCCTACTGAGAAAGAGTTCCTAAGCAAGGGTATCCCTGTAGATGTGATGGTTGTGGTGGCGGCCACTAAGAAGTTATCGGAAACCTCCTCATCTGTTCATCCTCCAAATAAAGATTCACGGACTATGGAGAGATATGGAAAGTGTGCCTTTTTTCAGCGGCCTTTACCCTATGGTCACTGAATTACCTGACCCACTTTACGAGACTTTAAAGGGATCTCCTCAAAGAGCTAGGAGATACCCTTCAGGCTAGTGTAGCTCAGAGGACCACGGACAACGTTTCTTCACAGCTCTCCACCCTCAACTCAATTATCAACTCCTCCATGAGACTAATTTCATATGCAGCCAATGGACCGAGCAGGGCAGAAGCAACAGGAATTTCCCTAAGAAGACATTCCTGGATGCATCTCTGCAACTTTGCTGAAACCTTCAGGTCTTCCTTCACCAACGCCCCCTTTGATGGGTCTTCCCTTTTTGGACCAAAGGTGAAGGAAACATTGACCAGGTGCAAACAGGAAGGGAAAACCTTGTCTGCCGTTGGAGTCCATTTTTCTGTCCCATCCAGACCTTATCCCAAAGGTCAGAAAGGTGGCAAAATGTGGTTCTGAAAGTCCCAAAAAGGTTTTTCTGATGCACGTGGTGACATCTCCCCCAGGGGCAGAGGGGGAGGCAATAATGGAAGATGATGAATTTGTGGCAGAGGGTATCCGCAACATCAGGTTGACAGAGATATGTTCTATGGCAGGCCCTTTCAGCACTTCTGAAAGGAGGCCCATCTGCTCTTCTCTTGGGGTAGTTGGGGGACGCTTGTGGCTGTACCTAAACGCCTGGCTGGAAATCACTCAAGACAAATGGGTACAGTCAATCATTTCCAGAGAGTATTACATTCCTTTTTCCATTTATCTGCCTGTAAATCAGTCCATTCCAGATGTCCCACCTGGTCAGAGAGATGTAGCCACTGCAGAAATATACAAGTTGCTAGGAAAAAGAGAGTCATCCAAGAAGTTCCCACAGATCAAATTAGATCCGGAACTTACTCAAGGTTCTTTTTAGTTCCAAAAAGACAGGGGACTGGAGAACCATTCTGGATCTCAGCAGACTGAACAAATCTGTAAAAAAAGCAAAGTTCCGGATGGTGACACAGCAGTCTGTATTCCCTTTTCTCAGAAAAGATGATTGGATGTGCTCGATTGATCTCCAAGATGTGTTCTACCTTATAAAAATGGACGGGCAATCCAGAAGGTACTTGTGCTTTTGGCTGGCAGCCAGTCATTATCACTTTTGAGCCATGCCGTTTGGTCTCACAGTGCCTCCAGAGTGTTTACCAAATGCATGGCAATGGTTACAGCTCACTTGAGACGTTGTGGATTCTGTGTGTTTCCATACCTAGACAACTGGCTCCTATCTGTCACTACCAAGCATCTACTACTGCAAGCAAGGGATGAAATTATACTTCTTTGCACCAGGCTAGGCATTACAATAAACTTAAAAAAGTCTGCCTTGTCGCCTTCACAGCATATTAATTTCTTAGGCATAGAATTGGATTGAACAGAGATGGTGCAAAACGTTCCCCCGAAAGAATTCAATTCCTTCACCAGCAAATCAAGATCTTGATGTCATAAACAGGGGTTCAAGCAAGGTATGTATTACAGGTTTTGGACACCATGGCAGCTGCAATTCTTCTAGTCCCTCTAGCACAGCTGCATATGAGGGTCCTACAGTGGTTACTCTTTGCCCAATGGTCCACGCAGGATCTTCCTCTGTTACAACAGATAATCATTACAGAATCAAGCAAGAGAGATCTTTTCAGGTGGTTACAAATGGAACCGTTCTCCTTAGGCCGCCTGTTTGTATTTCCAGAACCAGCAGCGGTACTGACCATGGACGCTTCCAAGATTGGGTGTGAGGGCATTATGTGGGAAAGACTGTCCAGGGCTTATGGAGAGAAAATGAGAGCCACTTGCACATCAGTGTCCTAGAGATGAGAGTGGTGCTGTATGTGTTGCAGGAATTCCAGGACTCTATTCTAATAGGAAGAGTTGCAATCCAAGCAGACAACATGGCAGTACTGTGGTACATAAACAAGCAGGGAGGAACCAAATCATATCCCCTATGTTGAGAGGCACAGCCGGTGTGGCAATGGGCTATCACTTCTCAAAATTTTCTTATAGCAACTCATATCCTGGGCAAATCCAATGTGATAGCTGACAAACTCAGCAGATCAATTCTGTTGCCTCATGAGTGGTCCCTAAAATCAGAAATTGCAGAAGAGATATTCCAGAAATGGGGCCAGACTTGCTGCGATCTTTTCACCACCTCCATGAACGCCAAATACAGCAACTACTTTCCCATCATTTCTCCTCTGGGAAAGTCACCAAGGGATGCACTTATTCATGACTGGTCACTAGGACTTCTCTATGCCTTTCCCACTTTTTCTTTAATACCCAAAGTACTTCAGAAACCCAGCATGTTGAAAAGCACCTTGATACTCATTGCACCTTATTGGCTTTGACAAATTTGGCTCCCCTTTCTCTGGACTCATCTTCTGGAGGAACCATGGATTCTGGACCTAGTTCCAGACCTATTAACCCACTCATTGGGAATGTTCCATCCGTCCATCCAGACCCTCAAGTTGACAACATGGCTGTTCCATTTCCATGTATAGCCAGGTGTTACAATCTTTTCCTGGCAGTTAAACATATCTTGGTTTCCTCCCACAAACCATCTACAAGGAAATTGTATTCAAGTAAATGGAAAAGATTTTCCTACTGGGCTGCTAAGCACAATATAGAGCCCCTTATGGCCCCTATTACCACAGTTTTAGAGTTTCTCACCAAACTTTTTGATGAAGGGGCAGCAGCAGCTACCATCAGGGTTCAATTGGCAGCCATTTCTAATTTTCTTACTGGTGAGATAGGAATGCCTATCATGTCCCACAGGTTATGTAAGGCCTTTTTAAAAGGGACCTTCTTACTCAGACCACCAATCAAGGAAGCTCCAGCCCCTTGTGACCTAAATTTTGTTCTTTCTACCTCAGTGCTGCCACCCTTTGAACCTGTTTCTTCTTGTGATATAAAGCTTTTGTCATGGAAAACTCTTTTCTTAGTAGCCGTTACATCAGCTAGACGAGTGTTGGAACTCCAAGCACTCTCTATATGCTCTCCTTAAATAGTTTTTTACAAAGACAGTGTCCCTAAAAACTACCCCCTAAAGAAAGTTTGTTCTGACAGCAGTCTGAATCAATCTGTTGAATTACCAGTGTTCTTTCTCAACTTGACATGTATGGGCAGTCTATTCCAGAGTCTGGGGTGTCTCTGGCTCAGGAAACTATCCCTCCAGCATGTTTTGTTTATTGTGATGACAAGATTTAGATCCCTGGAGTGTGTGGCTCTGAGGGATTGGGATTTCTTTAAGTGTAGCATGTCGAACAGCTCTGGGTTTGACATGGCCTTGCATGTTAAGCAGAGATCATCTCGGAGTAGACGATATGCGACTGAGTATAGCTGGAGTTTTTTAAGGCGGTCAGCATAGGGCATCTGCTTTAGGCCTGTGATTCTTTTAGTGAGGTATTTCTGTGGCCTTTCCAGTTGTTGCAGATGTCTTGAGATTTGCATACCAAATGGGGCGTTGTATTCTATAATGGTTCTAATGAGGGATAAGTACAGTAAGAAAATGACCTCCTTTTTTCTGGATGAAAAGCCCTTAGTGATGAGGTGTGCCACATAGAAGGATTTCCTGACTGTTGTGGCGATGTGGTTATTGAAGGTGAGACCACTGTCCACCTGTGTCCCTAAGTCTCTTATCAAACTTTCGGTGTTTAGTGTACTGCCACCTATGTGATAATTCACGGGTACATGCTTTTTCCCAAAGGGGATAACTATACATTTCTTGGCATTGAGCTTAAGCCCATGGCTCTGGCACCAAGCATCTGTTTCTGTAAGGCCCTTTTGTAGAGTATCCATATCATTTGGGGATTCGATACTGGCTCCCAGTTTGCAGTCATCTGCGAACTTTGTTAGCCAGAGTCCCTTAGTGTTGGCCTGTACTTCAGAGAAGTCGATGCCAAACAAGAAAGGTCACAGGATTGAACCCTGAGGTACTCCACTTGTCACTTGTCTAGAGCTGGATTTGCAGTCAGCTACTTTTACAGTCTGGGTTCTGTCAGTAAGCCAGTTGGCAACCCATCGAGTGACATAGGGATTAATGCCCAGCTTAGTAAGTTTATCTATGATTCCAGAGTGGGGGATGGTGTCAAAGACCTTGGTGAGGTCCAGATAGGCTGTGTGGACTGCCTTACCCTCGTCCACAGCTCTGGAGACTAATTTGAAGAAGTCAATAAGGTTCATGAGACCAGATCGGCCCTTCACAAACCCAAACTGGGTGGGGTCCAGTGTTTTAAGGTTGCCAATGTCTTAGTTTATAAGTTCCATGATAATACGTCCCATGGTTTTGCAGATCAGGCTCATCAGACTGATGGGGCGGTAGTTTCCTGGATCCAAGGTGGATCCCCCCTTGTGGAGTGGGATAACTGTAGCTGTGCGTCACTCAGTGGGCATGAAGCCTGAGGTGAGGGTATGATTAAACATGAAACTTAGGTAAGATGTCAGTTCATTTTGTAGTTCATGCAGTACACATCCCGGGATGTCATTTGGTCCCATGGATGCTGTATTCTTAGCTTTGGAGAGTGCATTTTTTACCTGTGTGGCCATTATTACTAGAATTTGGCAATCTTCCAGTATTGAGATGGGCCATTTAGGGGTGAAGTTTGCACTGAATCAATCTGCCAGGATATTGGAAATATCCTTGGGATCAGTATATTTAATCCCATTCTGTTTTAACTCAGAGCAGATCTGAGCATTGCCATTTAGATTCTTGACATAGTTATAGAATGCCTTGTGGTTGTCTTTGGAATCTTTGGCAATTATATTTTCATAGCTAGCTTTGGTGGATTTTATGAGGGATCTCAGCTTCTTACTCAGGCTGGTAAGGGAGTTTATTGTATCCTGGGGTTTTCCTCTTTTCTGCAACAGTTTTTTCCCTTTTGTTGTAAAGCTTGTTTATGGCAGGGGACCACCAGATTAGCTTCCTTTTTTTGGAGGAAAGCATCTTGGTTCTATTTGTGATGGCACGATTCATGCATGAGTGGCTGTGCTTGTACAGTGCCTTAGTGTAGGACTCAGCAGTCAAACTTTCAGTTCCCATCTGCATGGGTGTCATGAAGTTTGCAACTTCTGACTTTAGTAACATGAAGTTGGCCTTGGAGAAGTTTTTTATGGAGGTTTCCTTACTGGGGGGTGGGGGTGTGATGTGGATGTTAAGGGTGATTAGCTTATGGTCTGACCTGACCAATGAGGGGGTGACCATAGGTGTGGAGCATCAATCTCCCATGTTGGCAATGACCAGGTCTAGGATATTGGAGCCCCTGGTGGGACTATGGATTAGTTGATCCAGGGCATTGGAATTTATGAATTCCAAGAACCGTTGGGCAAAGGTGTTGGTGCATGAGTAGTTTTCCAAGTTAATGGCAGGGTAGTTGAAATCACCCAGTATTAGGGTGTTTGGTTGTATATTAATATTTTCCAGTATGTTTAGAAAGGTGTAGTGAGAATTTTATGGCATGGTGGGGGATGTGTAGCAAGCTACAATTTGGTTTGCAGTCTTACCTAGTGTTAGTTGCACCTGGAGAATTTCAGACACATTGTGTTGGGCAACTAACCTGTTGGTGTGAATATCCTTGGTGAATATGGACACTCTTCCATCTTTAGTATTTCGATCCTGGTTTGGTAGCTGAAAATTGTGGTAAGAGTTGTAGCCTGGTATTGCAGGGGTGCTCTCTGGAGCCTTGAACCAGGTCTCATTTACTGCACAGATATCGATGTTCTCCATTTAAGTTCTCCGACTTCTTCGGGTTCATTGGATTTGGTGGGTCTGGGAGCCAGCGGTCACCCATTGGGTCCATGGAGGGGGGGTCGGTGTGGACAATTGTCCGATCTGACTCTACCCCCTTGGTGCCTCAATGAGGTTGAGCTCAGCTCGTACATTAGCTTTAGAGCTGCCCACTCTGCCTCGGAGCCGGTCCTCTGCTTCCCAGGTGTGGGGGATCTCTTTGGGGCAGAGTGAAGGGGCTTTTGAACTGATGGAAAGGGTGCTGTCACCCCAGACAGCTCCACTATCGGGCCGAGTTTCTTTTCCCTCCCAGGTGCCAGTGTTGGTTTCCCCGTCATCTCCTCCTCCCAAGCGTAGAGACATGGAACCTCAGGAAACCCCTGCAGGTGGCATCATTTTCTCTGAAACTTCACCAGAGTATTCATCTGAGGAAGTCCCTTAGAAGAGACTGTGCAAGAAGAAGCACATAGACTCCCCTAAGTCTGTCACATCAGATACCAATATGGATGATTCAGAAGGGTCCCTATGTCCCCCCATGGAGGAAGTTTCATTTACTGACATCCTTGAGATCCTAAAACAGAGGGGTGGCTGGAAGCCCACCAACCCTTCAAAATATGAATCAGTATACCTGTAGGCTTTCGGGTCTCACCCTTCCACCTCCTGTGTGACTCACCCTATGACCAATTGCTAAATGTTATTTATCGTAAGGCTTGGTCTTCCCCAGATACAGTGGAGCCTGTTCCTCAAAGGCCCAATAAATTTATCACTGCCCCTACTGAGAAAGAGTTCCTAACCAAGGGTGTCCCTGTAGATGTGATGGTGGTGGTGGCGGCCACTAAGAAGTTATCGGAAACCTCCTCATCTGTTCATCCTCCAAATAAAGATTCACGGACTATGGAGAGATATGGAAAGTGTGCCTTTTTTTCAGCGGCCTTTACCCTATGGTCACTGAATTGCCTGACCCACTTTACGAGACTTTAAAGGGATCTCCTCAAAGAGCTAGGAGATACCCTTCAGGCTAGTGTGGCTCAGAGGACCACGGACAATGTTTCTTCACAGCTCTCCACCCTCAACTCAATTATCAACTCCTCCATGAGACTAATTTCATATGCAGCCAATGGACCGAGCAGGGCAGAAGCAACAGGAATTTCCCTAAGAAGACATTCCTGGATACGTCTCTGCAACTTTGCTGAAACCTTCAGGTCTTCCTTCACCAACTCCCCCTTTGATGGGTCTTCCCTTTTTGGACCAAAGGTGAAGGAAACATTGACCAGGTGCAAACAGGAAGGGAAAACCTTGTCTGCCGTTGGAGTCCATTTTTCTGTTCCATCCAGACCTTATCCCAAAGGTCAGAAAGGCGGCAAAATGTGGTTCCGAAAGTCCCAAAAAGGTTTTTCTGATGCACGTGGTGACATCTCCCCCAAGGGCAGAGGGGGAGGCAATAATGGAAGATGCTGAATTTGTGGCAGAGGGTATCCGCAACATCAGGTTGACAGAGATGCATTCTATGGCAGGCCCTTTCAGCACTTTTGAAAGGAGGCCCATCTGCTCTTCTCTTGGGGTAGTTGGGGGACGCTTGTGGCTGTACCTAAACGCCTGGCTGGAAATCACTCAAGACAAATTGGTACAGTCAATCATTTCCAGAGAGTATTACATTCCTTTTTCCATTTATCTGCCTGTAAATCAGTCCATTCCAGATGTCCCACCTGGTCAGAGAGATGTAGCCACTGCAGAAATATACAAGTTGCTAGAAAAAAAGAGTCATCCAAGATGTTCCCACAGATCAAATTGGATCCAGAACTTACTCAAGGTTCTTTTTAGTTCCAAAAAGAGAGGGGACTGGAGAACCATTCTGGATCTCAGCAGACTGAACAAATCTGTAAAAAAATTAAGGTTCCGGATGGTGACACAGCAGTCTGTATTCCCTTTTCCCGGAAAAGATGATTGGATGTGCTCGATCGATCTCCAAGATGTGTTTTACCATATAAAAATGGACAGGCAATCCAGAAGGTACTTGTGCTTTTGGCTGGGAGCCAGTCATTATCAATTTTGAGCCCTGCCATTTGGTCTCACAGTGCCCTCAGAGTGTTCACCAAATGCACAGCAATGGTTACGGCTCACTTGAGACATCGTGGATTCTGTGTGTTTCCATACCTAGACAACTGGCTCCTATCTGCCACTACCAAGCATCTACTACTGCAAGCAAGGGATGAAATTATACTTCTTTGCACCAGGCTAGGCATTACAATAAACTTAAAAAAGTCTGCCTTGTCGCCTTCACAGCATATTAATTTCTTAGGCATAGAATTGGATTCAATAGTGATGGTGCAAAACGTACCCCCGAAAGAATTCAATCCCTTCACCAGCAAATCAAGATCTTGATGTCAAAAACAAGGGTTCAAGGAAGGTTTGTATTACAGGTTTTGGGCACCATGGCAGCTGCAATTCTTCTAGTCCCTCTAGCACAGCTGCATATGAGGGTCCTACAGTGGTTACTCTTTGCCCAAGGGTCCATGCAGGATCTTCCTCTGTCACACCAGATAATCATTACAGAATCATGCAAGAGGGATCTTCTCTGGTGGTTACAAATGGAACAGTTGTCCTTAGGCCACCTGTTTGTATTTCCAGAACCAGCAGCGGTACTGACCATGGACGCTTCCAAGATCGGGTGGGAGGGCATTATCTGGGAAAGACTGCCCAGGGCTTATGGAGAGAAAATGAGAGCCACTTGCACATCAATGTCCTAGAGATGAGAGTGGTGCTGTATGCGTTGCAGGAATTCCAGGACTCTATTCTGATAGGAAGAGTTGCAATCCAAGCAGACAACATGGCAATAGTGTGGTACATAAACAAGCAGGGAGGAACCAAATCATATCCCCTATGTCGAGAGGCACAAAGGGTGTGGCAATGGGCTGTCACTTCTCAAAATTTTCTGATAGCAACTCATATCCTGGGCAAATCCAATGTGATAGCTGACAAACTCAGCAGAGCAATTCTGTTGCCTCATGAGTGGTCCCTAAAATCAGAAATTGCAGAAGAGATATTCCAGAAATGGGGCCAGACTTGCTGCAATCTTTTCACCACCTCCATGAACACCAAATACAGCAACTACTTTCCCATCATTTCTCCTCTGGGAAAGTCACCAAGGGATGCACTTATTCATGACTGGTCACTGGGACTTCTCTATGCCTTTCCCACTTTTTCTTTAATACCCAAAGTACTTCAGAATCCCAGCATGTTGAAAAGCACCTTGATACTCATTGCACCTTATTGGCTTTGACAAATTTGGCTCCCCTTTCTCTGGACTCATCTTCTGGAGCAACCATGGATTCTGGACCTAGTTCCAGACCTATTAACCCACTCATTGGGAATGTTCCATCCGTCCATCCAGACCCTCAAGTTGACAACATGGCTGTTCCATTTCCACGTATAGCCAGGTGTTACAATCTTTTCCTGGCAGTTAAACATATCTTGGTTTCCTCCTACAAACCATCTACAAAGAAATTGTATTCAAGTAAATGGAAAAGATTTTCCTACTGGGCTGCTAAGCACAATATAGAGCCCCTTATGGCTCCTATTACCACAGTTTTAAAGTTTCTCACCAAACTTTTTGATGAAGGGGCAGCAGCAGCTACCATCAGGGTTCAATTGGCAGCCATTTCTAATTTTCTTACTGGTGAGATAGGAATGCCTATCATGTCCCACAGGTTATGTAAGGCCTTTTTAAAAGGGACCTTCTTACTCAGACCACCAATCAAGGAAGCTCCAGCCCCTTGTGAACTAAATTTTGTTCTTTCTACCTTAGTGCTGCCACCCTTTGAACCTGTTTCTTCTTATGATATAAAGCTTTTGTCATGGAAAACTCTTTTCTTAGTAGCCGTTACATCTGCTAGACGAGTGTTGGAACTCCAAGCACTCTCTATACACTCTCCTTATATAGTTTTTTACAAAGACAGTGTCCCTAAAAACTAACCCCTCTTTCTTTCCGAAAGTTTGTTCTGACAGCAGTCTGAATCAATCTGTTGAGTTACCAGTGTTTTTTCCCAACTATAGTGACAAGGCAGAATACAAATTACATCAACTAGACATACACAGACAGCTCCATTTTTATCTGCATAGGACCAAAGATTTCAGAAAGTCTGACCAGATTGTTGTGTCCTTTTCAGACAAAATTAAAGGATTGCCAGTTTCTAAAGTAACCTTGTCTAAATGGCTTACAGACTGCATCTCTTTCTCATACAGAAATAATAACAGACAATTACCAGGCAAAGTGAAGGGCCATTCTATAAGAGCAGTCTCAATGTCCTTTGCTTTCCATGCTAGACTTCCTATGGACTCTATTTGTACAGCTACCACATGGGCAAGGCCCCATACCTTTATTTCTCATTACAAATTAGATGTGGCCTCCTGGAAAAGGTCTTCTTTTGGTTCCACTGTGTTGAAGAGCTTCTTTCCTGAGCCACCCTTGGATAAAGGTGCTAGGGATGCTGTCCCAACCAGCAAGAATTAAGGAGAGATTGGACAACATAACATTAAGAAGTTATGTACTCATCATAACGTTCCAGGTTTGTTGTCCATCTCACCTATATTCTTGTGTCCCACCTTCCTTCCTCCTCCTTCAATCCTAGAGGACCAGGTGGATAATCTTATAGATATGTATATAGTTAGGTTGATTTTGGAGTCTCTGACTCCTCTTTCTACAATTAGATAATATGTATAAATATGTAGGAATACTAACACTGTTTTCGCTTGCAAACAAGAACTGGATATTTTTACCTGGTGCATCATGGGATAGGGACAGTGGAAGCTCTTCAGCATTTGTATTAGGCTGAGTCAGAACCGATGTTTGGTTCCGAACCCAAACAGCAAGAATATTGGTGAGATGGACAACAAACATGGAATGGTATGGTGAGTAAATAACTTCTTATTTATAAGATACACAGCATAGAATGATTTCCCCTACTGCTGTAGACATGTGATGGTCAAAGTTTGAATTACTGTCTATGTGTGTCCCCAAGTTCCTGACTACTGGACAGAAGCTTTGAGGTGTGTTGTCAATATGATAGTTGCCAGGGGTGGATGATTTCCTGAAGGATACTATTATGCATTCCTTGGCATTTAGTTTTAGAAAATGGCTCTAACACCAGTTGTTTGTCTGTGTCAGCCTCTTCTGGAGAACATTTGTGTCAGTGTGGGATTCAATGACAGCTAAGAAGACACAAACTGGAACCAAATAAAACACCAAAAACACCCAAGAGTATGATAAAAAAATGACACTACTGGAACCAAGCAGCACTGCTGCTAATAAGTACTTTTCCTCATGGTGGCTCACTTCATTTCTGATTGTTAGCAGCAGTGTTGTTTGGTTCCAGTGGTGTCAGTGGTTTTTACTATACTCTTAGGTGTTTTTGGTATTCAATGGCAACACCTAATTTGCAATCATCTGCAAAATTAGTGACCCAGAATCCATTGCCATTGGCCTTAACTTCTGAGAAGTAAATGCTAAAAAAGAAGCCATGTTGAAAGGATGCAAGAAAAAAAAGTAAGTTTGAGAATAACACAGATGCCCTTTCCTTAATCATGATTTTTGTTAGGCTATCAGTTGATCAAAATGTTGGAAAAAGGTCTAAAATGCACCTCCAGTATCTAGAACCTCCACTGCTTCTGGAAGCCTACTGGCTCAGAGACCCCCCCCCCAGCTTAGTTCATTTATTTTCTTCATATTTAGTATTGTGCAAAGCTGATTAGTTAGGGTGTGTTGAAAAGATGCAAGAAAAATAAAATTTGAAGTGTAACAACCTTCTTTTCTTTATAGGATTATTACTCAGGTCATCACCAGATAAAAAGGTTCTTTAACAGAAATTTTCAAGTGCACATCAGAGCATCTAAAACCCTCATGGCTTTTTGGAGCCAAGTGGTCCCCAGATCTCCAGCTTAATTCACTTACTTCCTTGATATTTATTACAGTCCAATCCTGCTCAGCTAGGATGGGTTGAAATGATGGAGGAAAAAGCAGAGTTGAAGAGTAAAACAGAATTTCATTCTTTAATCAAGATTTTTTCAGGTTATTACTGGGTGAAACAGGTTGTTTAAAAAAAACTGGGTTAATGCAATTATTTCCTCCACGTGATTGTTGGTCACTTAGGTCCTATTGAAAGGTTACAGAAAAAACACAGTTAAAGAATAACACTGAAGTTCTTACGTTATTTGTTCAGGATGTAGTTTGATCAAAATGTTGGAAAAAAGGTCTAAAATGCATCACGGCCATCTAAAGTCTCCATGGCTTATGGACTCTAGTGACCCCCAGACCCCTTGCTTAAATGTGCTATTATGTCCACATTTATTACAGTGCAGTGATTGTCATTTAGGGTGTGTTGAAAGGATGAGGAAAAAGCAAAGTTGAAGAGTAATATTGAATTTTGCTTCCTTAATTAGGATTATTGTTCAGGGCATCATTGGATGAAAACATTGTATAAAAAATAACTTTGAAATGCACAACATAGCATCTAGAGCCCCCATGGCTTTTATAGTTTCATAGGAGGTTACCAAGGCCTTTATAAGTCTAACCATGTTATACCTTGTTCCCTTATTGACCAAGTTGTGTTGTGTGGTCTATATTTGCAGCATGAGTCTATGATCAGCACTGACTGCCCTTATCCAAGAGGGGCATAGGTGATACCCCTAGGGTAAATTTATGGTCTCCCACAAGTTGTGTAAGTTACACTTAAATAGGGTCATTGAGGAGCTCTGCTTTATGTGAAATAGGAGTTTGTTCCAGAGGAAAGGCAATCTCTGGGAGACATGTCTGTCTCTCCAGCATGTCCTGTTAATATTGCGGGCCAGGTTAAGATCCATAGAGTGAGTGAATCTTGTTCCATTTGATTTGTGGACATGCAGCATTTCTGTTAGGACTGGGTCTGAGACTGCTCTGTAGATCAGGCACAGGTTGCCTCTTAGCAGCCTATAAGATACACGGTACAGTGGTAGGGCCTTCAGTCTGTCCATGTACGTCATGTATTATAGGCCTTGAATTTTCTTGGTGAGAAACCTTTGAGGTCTCTCCAGCTGTTGCAGGTGTCTGGTGAGATATATACAGAAGGGAGCATTGCATTCTATTAGTGGTCTGATGAGGAATGAGTACAGGGAAGTTATAACATCCTGAGCTCTGGATACAATGCCCTTACTTATGAGATATGCAATGTAGAAGGCCTTCCTTACCACTGTGGAAAGATGGTGATCAAAGTTTAGGTTGTTATCAACCTGTGTTCACAAATCTGTCACCACAGTGTTTGAGCTAAGGGGGAGTACTGTTAATAGTGTAATTTGCAGGGACTTCCTCTTTGCTGAAAGAGATGATAATGCATTTAGTTTAAGTCCATGGCTTTGGTACCAATCATTTGTCTGTGCAAGCCCTTTTTGTAGTATGTCAACATCATTGGCGGCTCAGTGATTGCACCCACTTTGCAGTCATCAGAGAACTTGGTAAGCCCCAGGCCATCTATTTTTGACTGGACTTCTGAGAAATAGATTCCAAACAGCAGGAGGTCCAGCACAGATCCTTGTGGTACACCACTGGTAACTGGTCTGCTGGTAGAGGTGGAATCCCCAGATTTGACTGTATACATTCTTTTGGTGAGCCAGATGGCTACCCATCTAGTGACATATGGGTTAATCCCCAGCTGGGTAAGTTTTTCAATGATGCCTGAGTGGGGGATTGTGTCAAAAGCCTTGGCTAAGTCAGGATAGGCTGTATGTACTGTTTTGCCTTCATTTAGGGCTTTGGGAACATTCCTGAAGAGGTCTGCCAGGTTTAATAAGCATGTTCTACCCTTAATGAAGCCAAATTGGGTTGGGTCAAGAGTCTGAAGATCACCTATGTCTTTGCTGGTAAGGTCCATGATGATTCTCTCCATGGCTTTGCAGATAAGGCTGGTTAGGCTTATGGGTCTATAGTTGCCAGGGGTGGTTGATGGACTGCCTTTGTGCAAGGGAATTACTGTTGCTGTTTTCCACTCTGCTGGCACATAGCCAGCACTTAGACTGTGGTTGAAGAGAGTGCCAGATGTTTCTGCTAGGTCCTGTTTTAGACCATTTAGTAGGCAACCTGGGATTTTATCTGGTCTCATAGAGGCTGTGTTTTTGCCCATGGAGTGTGCGGCTATGACTTGCTCTTTGGAGATACTAGGTAGAGAACCCGTGACAGGTATGCTTTGGGGTATGTCTGGTGGGGACAGTGAGGTGAAGTTTGCACCAAATCTGTCTGCTAGCAGGTTGGCAATATCCTCAGGTTCAGTATGAGTGGTACTGTCCACTACTAGTTGGGAATAAAAATGTGCCTTCCCTTTTAGATTTCTGATGTGGCTAAAGAATGCCTTGTGATTATCCTGAACTATGGATGCTAGTTTAGCTTCATAACTGGCTTTAGAGGACTTTACAAGATATCTAATTTGCTTGTTCAAGCTGTGGGAGCCAATTCCCTATTGTTCTTAGACCTTAGTTTCTTCCTCTTGTTGTATAACCTATTCATGCTTGATGTCCACCAGGGTGGCTTGTTGGTTGTGAGGTTCTTGTTTTGATCCATTCTGGTACAGCTGACTCTATAAATGTGTATAGATGTTTCTACAGGGCATTTGGGTACACCTTTGTATAGGAGTCATTGTTGGCAGTGGTAGCAGGAAGCTTGAAACTATTTATGCCATTACTTAGGAGGCTATAGTTTGCTTTGGAGAAAATTTTCATCCTTTTTGCTCCAAGGGGGAGTCAGGTATGATTGTTACTTCGAACAAGACTGATTTATGTCATATCTTACCAGGGAGGGCAACACACAGGGGGTAGTGCAGAGACATTGTATGTTGGTGAGGTTTTACCATCAAAATGTTGAAAGACACATTGTCAAATCCACTTACACGAATCCCGAATGCCGAATACTGAAAAAGTTGAACACCAATATTCTGAACTGTAAAATCTTGCCCCCTTCATGAGCTATGTTAGCAATTGTCATTAGGTGTGGAGTGGTTGGAAATGTCGATGTTCAGTTTTTTTGGCATTTGGACATTTCAGCATTATGGATTTTTCCGTAATCAGTTTGACCATGTGAATAAATGGTGAAGCACAATCAACATTTTGATGGTAAACCATTGGTAAGTATTAAGTTTAGGACATTTGAGCCCCTTGTGGGGCTGCAGACTATGTGTTCCAGAGCATTTGTATTAACAAAGTCCAGGAATCTTAGGACAAGCATGTTTGTACTCATATATGTCTTCCAATCAATGGAAGGATAGTTGAAATCAGCCATGACCAAGGTGTTTGGCTGTATAGTGAGTGACTCAAGTAGTTCTAGGTAGGCAGAGTGGTTTTCATGGTTTATGCTGAGGGACATATAGCTAAGAATAATATGGAAGGGGGTTTTACCTACGGTTACTTGGACATGGAGTACCTCTAGGGAGTGGTACTGTTTATCCAGTCTTGAGGTTTATTTGTCTTTAATGAAGATGGATACACCTCTGTCTTTGGTTCCTCCATGCTCGTTTTGAGGTCTGAACATGTGAAAGGCATTGTAGCCTTGCATGGCCAGGTGTTCCCTGTGACCTCGAACCATGCCTCTATGACTACACAGACATTAGACTCTTCCAAGATAAGGAGTGCTTCCAGTGAGTGCAGTTTCCAATTTAGAATCCCAGCATTAAGCAGCATGACCTTGAATTTGTCTCTAGTGGAATTATTTACATCAGGAATTTTGTTGTTATGACATTGCCTAAAAAAGGCACTATGGGGGAGGCAAGTAACTTTGCCAGTAACCAAAAGTCAAGAAGCGATAGGTGAACGCCCTTTCTGGCAAAGCAGCGTGGTCTCTCTAGCATATCTTCCCAGGGTGACAGATACTGGATCCCACTGGACTGACACCAGAAGCTAAGCCAGTTGTTGAAGTCAATCATTTTTTGTTTATATTAAGGCATCATCCTGAGTGAAGGCAGAATGCTGCTTAGGGCTAGGGACATACCTTCCTGGGGCAACATAATCTGAGAGGTCAGTCATGCCTCTCTTCATATAGTCCAGTGAGGTACGTGTCAAATCATTCACTCCATCATGGACCATGATAGAGTCATAACGGTACTTGTTGACAGACATGAGTACATGCATGTGTGATCTGACAGATCATGGTACCTGACAGGCAGATGACTGTGACCTTCTCCTTGTCTGGCCTGGTGAGGGGGCATCTGTGTGTCTCACTATGGAGTCGTCTATGACCAAGACATTTGGTTTTGAGGTGTTTTGCCTTAGGGGCTTATTGGCTGAGACACTGTTGTGTGTATTATTATGTGTAGTTGATTCTGTTGAGTCTGCATTGTGTGCAGTAGGTTTGTGTTTAGGAGTTCTCTGATCTTTAGGTAGGTTTCTAACGAGTACCTCCACATATGTGGGTTTATGTGTTGTGAGCCTGTTATGTGCAAGAGGTGAGGTGTGTGTGTGCTGATAACCTGTTTGATATCTGGTTGGTTGTTATATGAGAGAACTGATTTCAAATTCATAGTATAGATACATCTCTCACATGTTGTATTTGTTTGTTTTAAGAGTAATTGGTTGTCAGTATACATAAGGCAATTGCTGCATTGTCTCAGGATGCCCATGTCAATCAGGCTGGCTGGAGAAATGGTGGGAAACTGTCTGTCCATTATGACAGGTATATACTGTAATAACTAGTGGGGAGTGGCTAGATGGACCAGGTTTTGTTGTAAGACTAATACAAAATGGCTATTCGGAGGGCCTAGTGGCCCCCAGACCCCTGTCTTAGTTCAAATTATTTCTTCCACAATTATTAAAGCTCAGTCCTGGCCATTTAGGATGTGATGAATGGATACAAGAAAAAGTAAAGTTAAACAATAAGATTGAATTGGTTGTCAGTATACATAATGCAATTGCTGCATTGCCTCAGGATGCCCATGTCAATCAGGCTGGCTGAAGAAATGGTGGGAAACTGTGTGTCCATTATGGCAGGTATATATTGTAGTAACTAGTGGGGAGTGGCTAGATGGACCAGGTTTTGTTGTAAGACTAATACAAAATGGCTATTTGGAGGGCCTAATGGCCCTCAGACCCCTGCCTTAGTTCAGTTCCACAATTATTAAAGCTCAGTCCAGGCCATTTAGGATGCGATGAATGGATACAAGAAAAAGCAAAGTTAGACAATAAGACTGAATTTCTTTCCCTAATCAGGATTTTTCATGCCATCATTGGATGAAACAAATCTGAAATATACCTCAGAGCATCTAGAACCCCCCCCCCCAGGCTTCAGGGGATCTAGTGGTCCCTGGGCCTCTGGATTACTGTAGTTATTTCCTACACAGTTATCAAAGTGCAGTCTTGTCTAGTAAGAATGTGTTGGCTGGTTGAAGGAATGAATACAGAAAAAATGAGGAGTAAGACAATGTGTGAGAAAGGAAGAAAAAAGTAATCTGTAAGGTATGTATAGGGCAGAATTGGTGTGGGAGCTGGGTATATAATCACTGAGTGATGTGCATAGAGGGTAGTAAGCAGTGGGGGGGGGGGCATTGTGGAGCTCTTCACCTTGGGTGCCAGTTGATGATATAAGCTTGGTCCTGAGATCAGTATAATGAATCTGGCAGAAACTTCAGATGGTACAAAGTTTCCTTACTACAAAGCCCATAGGAAAATCTAGAAAGACTTCAGAAACGTTTATATTAAATTTCTTACTAGCTGTTTAGCAATGACCTCTTCATAGCCTATAAGGCAATTTCTGATGCAGTCCTGTTTGATAGTTTCAGCCTGGAATGCACTGAGGGTGGTAGTACTAGAATGGACCTAACATTAAAAATAAATATCAATAATACAAAAAGAGGACAGATACATTACACAAACTCTGAGGATCAAAGAATTTCTCTCAAACCAATACAGATGAGACACTAATAATTGTTTACAGTGGCATAATCATTTTCAGTAACAAAGCTAAGCATATGTGAATCACCTCATTGGTAGCACTGCAGTAAAAGTGTGATTGTGTTACACGTTGGATGAAAATTAAAATGAAAATGAGGATGTGAAATTCACTGTCATTATACTTTCATCTTCACTGCATCCTAATTGTTATTTTCATAATCATAATCATTTTATTACCTTTTTATCATATTCATCACATCTTCACCCATTTTAACTGGATTCAGTCACCTTCAGCAACATTATCATGGCTTCATCTTCATCATCATCATTGCAACTTGATCAACACCATCTTCACCATTACCATTTTTATTGTCTTCATCTCTGTCAGCATTGACATTGAGATTGACATCATTGCTTCTTCTTTGTCATCTTCTTCAGATCTTCATCTTTATTGTCATCATTGTTTTTAACATATCCAACACTTCATGATATTTATCCCATCTTCATGTGTAATGTCATTCAGTCATCACTGTCATCTTCAACAGCATCATGCCTTCATCATTTCAACCATCAATAGGACTGTCAACTCCCTTACTTTCACTTTCATCTTTGTCAAAATCATCATGCATCTTCATTGTCATCATCATGATCATCATCACATCTCTGCTTTTATAGATACAGAAGCTTTTCCAAAAGCTTTCATTCTAGTACTAATTAATTCACTGTATAACACAAATACCCTTTACCAGAGAGAAGATTTATATACCCCTAATTTTGTGTTCAATTATGGTTGAAAATTGGAAAGCTTAACTGAGGAGTGTAAAGAATTATGTACACATTTTTTTTTTGTTTCAGAGTTTAAGCAAAGACACTCAAGATTTAGCATATGCTTAGAATAAAAACAAAGGTGAATCCAAAAGAATTTGTGTGTGTGTGTGTGTGTGTGTGTGTGTGTGTGTGTGTTTATGTATGCATGATCTCAGGAAATAACACGTCAGTGATGGCAGGATTCTGGGGGTTGAGGTAGGAGGCCCATAGATTGAAAATAGGCAGGGGCCCAAGGTATGCGTAACCTGACACACACACACTCTCTCACCCATGCAGACAAACACATGCTCACTGGGGTACACACACACACACACACACACACACACACACACACACACACACACACACACACACACACACACACACACACACACACACACACACTTTTCATTTTAACCCTCTTTGCACCATGTTCTTTCACTTTTAGTTTTTCTTGGTGCTAAAGGCACCAGCCACCTGATGCAGCTTAAGCCAATGAGAAGCACAACTTAACCAACCTGCAATAAAGTGCAGCATGTACAGCCCAAAACTGCAGGAATAAGGGTAATAAGGCATAATCACCGTATTCACTATGAGGAATACACCTACGTGCCAGTTTGTTTTAAAAGAAAAGCAGAACCAAGTAAGTCAACTTTTTAATATTGAAAATGGAACTCTGCATGTACAGTGGGCATCTGTGAGAATTCTGAGTCAATGAATGGGAAGGTTCACTACTATGCAGCAATAAAATAAAACTAATAAAAACATTTTTGAAACTAACGTTTTATTCGGAAAGGTTAAAGCCCAGTAGCTAGTGCCAAAAGTTGCCAATGAGGATAATGAAGATTTCTTTGTGAGGCCGTTAGGGGAGGACTGAATATCAATATGAGAAAACTGTGAACTTATATAATGCAACTTTATTATACTCTAGTTTTATTACAGGAAGGACTAGAGTGAAGAGGAGAACACTGTAGGCTATGAAGAAGTTAGGGGCCTATGTGGACATATGGAGAAAGTGAAGGAAAGACAGAAAATTCACTTTCACAACAAAGAAAGTCATCTATTAGATAGATTCTCAGTGAGAAGCCAGAATGACACAGAGGTTAAAATGGCAGATATAAGGGAGAGGTGTGTGTCTAATTATGTAATTGTGGGTGTACAGAATTTCATTATGCCTTGGTGGAACCTATTTGGTCAATGAGTGCTTTTTATAAAAATGAACCAGGATCATTCCTGTTTTCTCCAAAGAGATAAATCTTCCTGACCTCTTTTGTGAGTGGAATATACCTTCTCCCCCTTACTTTATATATACCCACTTAGAGGTCACACTTGTGGAAATGGAGGGAAAATGATCACCCTGGATCATTTTCACTGAAATGAGCATCTGATCAAATAGGTTTCACCATATCATTGTGCCCCTGTATACAACATAGGTAGGGAGCAAAGAAAGTGTTATAAGGAGAAAGCTAATGCAGGATGCACAGGGATCAGAGGAAAGGTAAGAAGAGGAAAGTGCCAAACTGGAAAGGAGAACTTGAAGGATTCAGGAACAAATGAGCACACTTGTAAGAGATCAAGAACTT